>NW_005872323.1:0-72788 GCF_000147115.1 Myotis lucifugus | reverse complement strand
TCATGGCTGAAGTAGAGTATTGATTCCCCCTACTATTATTGTATTGTTATTTATTTCTACCTTTAGTTCTGTTAGTATTTATTTAATATTTTAGGATAACCAATGTTGAGTACATACATATTTATGATTGTTATATCTTCTTTATGAAGTAACCCCCTTATAAAAGACCTTCTTTGTCTCTTGTTCCAGTTTTTGGCTTAAATTCTGTTTTGTCTGATACAGGTATAATTACAACTGTTCCCATTTGATTTCTACTTGCAAGGAATATCCTTTCCATCTCTTTGTGTTGAGCCTTTAAGTATCTTTAAGAATGAATTGAGCCCTGGTCTGTGTGGCTAGGTTGATTGGAGGGCCATCCATTATACCAAAAGTTTATAGGTCCATTTCCAGTCAAGTTTGATATCTGGTCTGGATATGAATGGGAGGCAGCCAATCAATACATTGGCTGCCTCACATTGATGTTTCCCTGTCTGTCTGTCTGTCTGTCTGTCTGTCTGTCTTTCCATTTCCCTCTTTCTAAAACCAATGAGCATATCCTCGGGTGAGGATTAAAAGGTTTTAAAAAAATGAATGAATTGAGTCTCTTGTAGGCAGCATATAGTTGGTTCTTATTATAATCCATAAAGTCATTCTATGCCTTTTTCTTTATTGAATTTATTGAGGTGCCTTCGGTTAACAACATTATACAGGTTCCAGTTGTGCAGTTCTATAGCACACTCTCTGTCCACTGCATTGTGTGTTCATTACCCCGAGTCATCCTATGCCTTTTGATTGAAGTCAATCCATTTACAAAGTAATTATTGACAGGTAATGACTTACAATGCTATCTTGTTGTTTTCTGGCTGTTTTGTAGTTCCATTGTTCCATTCTTCCTCTCTTGTTGCCTTGCTCTGTGAACTGAAGATTTTCCATAGTGTGGTTTGATTTCTGCTCTTTATTTTTTGTGAATCTGCTGGAGGTTTGGCTTTGTGGTTACCATGAGGTTTACGCAAGACATCACCCTATATAATAAAGAGCTAATATGCTAATTAGACCAAACAGCAGAATGACCGTCCAGACGACCTTACAGATGAAGCCGCGGCTGCAAGGGGCTGCGAGGGTTGAGCCCCTTGCAAGAATTTTGTGCTTCGGGCCTCTAGTATAAATATAACAAGCTATCTTATGTTGATCACAGCTTTGGTTATATTTAACTGCAGATTCACCTTAAGAGAAGAAAAAGAGAAGAGACGAAAAACTGATCTGTTATGTGAGAAAAATACGGTGCAGTTAAGAAAGAAAGAAGAGCACTCTATTAAAGAAGTTGAAATGAACCCACAACTTGAAACCACTATTAGAACACAAAACATCACACTGGATATTATAACAGAGAATGAGGTAAATTTATCTTTGGGAAAAATCTCTTATTTCTAACAGTACTTCATCAATATTTATATCCCTTTAATTTTAAAGTATATTATTATGTTTAAAGCAAATCAAAAAATGTCATCTTATTCAAAATCTGAACTTTGGCCAAAACCGGTTTGGCTCAGTGGATAGAGCGTCGGCCTGCCGACTGAAAGGTTCCAGGTTCGATTCCGGTCAACGGCATCTACCTGGGTTGCAGGCACATCCCCACATCCCCAGTAGGAGATGAGCAGGAGGCAGCTGATCGATGTTTCTCTCTCATAGATGTTTCTAACTCTCTATCTCTCTCCCTTCCTCTCTTTTTAAAAATAAAACAATCAATAAAATATATCGTTTTAAAAAAATCTGAACTTTGAAATTTATGACTAAAATTATTAATTTGTTACTAGTCATGGCATACAACAGATGATCTGTGTATGTTTTTTAAATGAAGAAATGGAAAATAAATTGAGCTTATTCATTAACATAAATGTTAATTTTGGCTTTTAAAAAATGTTAACATACAGGCTAAATTGCCTTGAGACTGTGATAGAACTATTCCAATGTTCATAAAGAAATTTTATTTCAAAATACTGTATTTTTGCTCTATGACAAATGCAGCAATCACTTAAAATTTGACTTTTTCATGGAGAGGAAAAATCACTGTGCCAAAACAGGCTACTTCCTTTTCACAATTTGTTTAAGGTACTGCTCTTAAGCTTCGGTTATATTTTTTAATGCTTTGAGACCAAAAACTCAATGAAATGTGTCCCTGGGTTGTAGAAGAGTGAGATTACACTCAGAGCCAACTTTCTCCAGAACAGAATGCCAGAATATTACTAGATGGAATTCTGACCAAACACCTTTGCAAACCAAAAGAGATAGAAATAGCTCATAAGAAAATGAATTCTGAGATAGCTTATTTAGTCATTTTCAAATGTGTGTGAGTATGCATGAGTGTGTATATATTTTAAAAAAAACAATACTGTACATATGGAAACTATCGAGGATTTAGAAAATGTGTGTGTGTGTGTGTGTGTGTGTGTGTGTGTGTGTGATAGGGGTGACATTTTGGGTCCATTAGATAAAATGATATTGTTAATTCAAATCCATTTGTCTCCAACAGTCAAGTAGTGACTTCACAATGGCCTCATCCTAAGGGGAGGCTTTTAATATTTTCCGTAGGAATCAATGTGTTGTCCATGATCTCAAAGATATTGTTACTAACAACAGATATTCCAAAATTGGGAAGTGATTTTATTTCCTTGATATATCAATAAAGAGGTTAGTTTTCACTTCCACTGAAGGAGGGTATAACCAGTTCAAAGATGATATTTTAGATGTCATTCTTCTACTTTTGAGAAAAGTAACACTTTGCTCTAAGTAGCATCCCATTTTAATACCAAGGACTTCTGAAGAGAATGGCATGCTGCAATATATACTTAGTGACAACTTATTGATAAGTATCTTATTCCTACTAAAGTAGTTCAGTGTATTCCTTCCCCCCCCACACACACACATTTCACATTTAATATCACTTTAAACATCATGAACAAGAAATGAAAGTTATTGCAGCAACAAAAAACTCATGATTTTCTAAGAAGACTCTGTAAATTTCGCCTTATTCATCATTTGTTTTTTGAAACATAGGCTGCTTTTGTGTTTTTATATCCACACTGGAGAGGAACTATGGACTGGTGCAAGAGCACGAATTGTGGAGTCTGAAAACCTGGGGAAAATCCTGAACTTGTTTATCTTTTAACCCCTCCATTCCAGATTGTGAGAACTGAATGAGGTCATTGATGGATGTAGAAGTGCTTAGGAAAATGCTTGGTTATCCGTTGTTCATGGAGGTAGTCTTTATAACTATCTAGGAATGTATTAGAAAAATAGAATATCTATGGGATAATATTGGGGAAAAATTTTAGGAAATTTAGTTTATCCTAATATATGTAGGGTTAATACTCTTACTGTGGAGCAGCTGTGTGTTCAGACTGTAATCTCAATTTTTAAGTGTAGAAGGAGTTAATAATCAATTACTTAATGCATTCTGGATTTGTGGTGATTCAGGAAAACCCTTTCCAATTTTGAGACTCTTATAATTCTCTTGTGATATTTTTCATTTTAAAAATTCATAATTGTATATTAAATTTTTGAAATTTAGAGATGTTGTGCTTGGAAAAAGTTAAAGAATTGGATCCAACTCTATTTTTTTCCAGAAGGATACCTACTTATTGCAATTTTTAAAATTATAAACATAGTTATTCTTTAATTTCAGAAGCTATCATGGCATGTTTTTCAATGTTGTAGCTAAAAGTCTCCTTTGTGTTATTTAGGTTCCTGTAAGTTCTGCAAAAGAAGAACGTCCATTGCATGAAAATTGCATGTTGTGGGATGAAAATGCCAAGCTGAGACTGGAAATAGACACAGCAAAAAATCAGAAGCAAGAAATGGAAAAAGAACATTTTGAGGACATTGCAATTGTCAATGAAAAGAATGACCATCTTCAAAAGACAATAAGAGAAACAGCATTTCAACACAATGAGAAGCTTCAAGTTCTGAGAGTTGAGAATACTGTGCTAAACAGTAAACTGGAGAATGAACAACAAAACAGAGGAAGACTGGAAGCAGAAGTTGAATCATACCGGTCTAGACTGGCTACCGCTGTACAGGATCATGAGCATTGCCAGACATCAAAAGGAGACCTACAACTTGCTTCCCAGAGAGCAAGAGATGAAGGGTTTTGTGCGGGAATGTCATTCTACAAACCAGTTGAAGTAGGCATATCTTTCATTTTTTCTCACTAGGAAATATTATGAAAGCATGGAAATGTTCAGATCATTGGAATATGTACATCCACAAATGACAAATAAAAAAATTAATTCTAGATCCACTAATGGATATTTTTAAAATATTGATATAATTCACACATTGTATAAATTATATGATTCAATATTTTAAACATATTCAGAGAGTTGTGCATCTATCACCTCAGTCAATTATATAATATTTTTATCACTCCAGAAACAAACTCCACACCACTTAGCAGTAACTACCAGTTCCTTGCAAAAACCAGTCTCATTTCTGTCTCTATTGATTAGCTTATTCTGGATATTTCATATATATATGCAATCACAGAAGTTATAGTCCTTTGGACTGGCTTCTTTCCCTTAATCTCATATTTTAAAGTGTGTCCACATTATGGCACATAACAATATTTTATTTCTTTCTTTTTATTGCCAAACAATACTTCATCATGTGGCTCTTTCACTTATCCATTTATCAATTGATGGAAATTTGTATTGTTTTCACTTTTTGGCTGTTAGTAATTCAACTATGAGTACTATTTGTACAAGTCATTGTGTGAACATAGGTTTTTCTCTTGTTGTCATGGGATTTATTTTTTTAAATATACTTTATTGATTTTTTACAGAGAGGAAGGAAGAGGGATACAGAGTTAGAAACATCGATGAGAGAGAAACATCGATTCAGCTGCCTCTTGCACGCCCCCTATTGGGGATGTGCCTGCAACCCAGGCACATGCCCTTGACGGGAATCAAACCTGGGACCCTTCAGTCTGCAAGTCGATGCTCTATCCATTGAGACAAACCAGTCAGGGCGTTGTCATGGGATTTTTATCCTCTGAGATAACTGGGCTGATTTCAGCACCTCTCAGCCTTTACTCATGCTGTCCATTCTGTCTTTTCAGTTTCTTTCCCTCCTGCCTCATCCTATATCTATTCGGACCTGGCTCCCAATCTCCCCTCTATGAAGCATTCTCTGTTTCAACTCTCCCTGACCTCATTCATTTCTGCACTTGTCATCTCATTTGTGTGGAATGCTTTAGCCCTGAATTTTCCATTGTCTTAATTTTCTTCCCAAGAGATAATCTTGTCTTTCTATGTGTTAATTTGTCTGTGGGGGATATTATTTGATATAAGTGTACCTATCTGTGTATACATTGAACACATTTGAGCTTACCTATTGTTAAGATACAACTAAATACTTTATATCACTGGCAGTCTTGGAATTCAAACCAAGATATTTGATCAACACAATGTTGAGGTAAAGAGTCTTCTGCATTGGCAAGAAGAAGATAGCTCTAGCTTTCCCAAGCCTTCAAACAATATAGTTGAGATAACATGTGAAAAGAACTTCAGAAGACTTTTATTGGTCAGGTCTCTATGAAATAAGAATGTATTATTATTTTTAAAGGCAAATAATTGACAATCTGCCACTTGCAAAAATAACATTTGCATTATAAGAGAAAAACAAGACAGAGAATGCTGGTCAACATCCTAAGGGTGAAGGTGCCCCCAAACTCAGAACACAACAGTAGTACACTCAAAGTAATGCCAATAAGAATAAACATAAAATGTACAAGCTTAGCAATCTACAAGGGCGATCCAGGTCACTCATGGTTTATGAGTGTGTGGTTGAGGATGTTCTTTATGAGGAGCAAGAAGGGAGAAGGAAAAGTACAGATAACCACAGTAAAGGGGTCAAGGCTAGAAATGTTGATTAGGGAGTCTGGTTTGAAGTGCTGAGATTGAAGTATCTCTGAGAGAATTTAAAGAAGGGAATAGACTGCTTTCTGGAAGTCTGTTTCTATTTTGCTTGGTAGTTCAGTTTGTTCAGTAAATTCCATATATGTGTAAAATCATATGGTACTTGTCTGCTGCTTGCGGTGGTGGTGTTGGCGGATGGTGTAGGGATGGAACAAAAAGAGAAAAAATTAGAGAGAACTCATGGACATGGACAACAGATGATTTCCAGGTGTGTGATGGAGTTGGGTGGAGATGGAAAAGGCCATAGTGGGGATACATTGTGATGGAAAGAAAATAAAAAAGAAGTGAGGTAGAAAAGAAATTAAAAATAAAATTGTAAACCAGGGCGATGAACCTATGGAGGGCCAATATAATATTCTATCTTCTTTTGTTTGTTAGAAATTTTCCATACTAAAGGTGAAAAAACACCCTATTGTCTTTGGTGACCACTGTCTCTAGCCACTGCTGGACTGGGGCTCCCCTAATTTATTCTTCAGGGTATTCCTCTTCTGTGTATGTCTGGGAGTTGATCCTGTCAGCTTTCTGTCTTTAGGGATTCTTTGTTAGATGCTATTATCTTTCTGTCCTTTTGAAATTCCTCATAATTTCTGTTGTATTGATTAAATACTTATTTTCTTATGCTAAGTACATAATCTCTAGCCCTTATCTTTAGCTTAAGTATTCAAAACAAAGGTCATCAAATTGTAAAACCAGGTATTGAGTTTCTTAAACTTGTTACATCTCCCTTCAACCTCAATGTAGTTCTAGTCTATGGCATTCAATGGGGTGAAGAAAAATAAACATGCTACCACTTCTTTCCCCCCAAAACCAAGCAAAAATCCTATCTAATAAAAGAGAAACATGGTAATTAGCGTACGACCGCTACCCTTCCCATTGGCTTATCAGGGCGATATGCAAATTAACTGCCAGCCAAGATGGCAGTTAACCGCCAACAAAGATGGCGGCTAATTTGCATATGTAGGCACAATGCTGGGAGGCAAAAGGGAAAGGATGGAAGAAGCCCCCTGCCACTGATGGTGATCGGAAACCCAGGGGGGAGCTAAGAGCCGGGGGCAGGGCAAAGGCGCCCCTGGGGCCGCCTTTGCCCTGCCCCCCAGCAGTGATCAGAGAACCAGGTGCCTTTGCCGCCCGGGCCAGTGATAGCGGGAAGCAGGGGTGGAGCCAGCAATGGGAGCTGGGCAGGGACGGAGCCGGCAGTCCTGGGAGCTAGGGATCCCTTGCCCAGGCCTAAAGCCTTGGCCAAAGACGTTAGGCCTGGGCAGGGGCAGAGCGGGAGATCCGGGGAGCTGGGGGTCCCCTGCCCAGGCCTAATGCCTTGGCCAGATGTGTTAGGCCTGGGCAGGGGTGGAGCCTGCAACCGCGGGGAGCTGGGGGTCCCCTGCCCAGGCCTGACACCTCTGCCGGAGGCCTCAGGCCTGGGCAAGGGGCCTATCCGGTGATCAGCGATCGGAGGGTGATGAGGGTCAACTCCTCTGGCCGAGGCATCAGGCCTGGGCGGGGGGGCGGAGCCAGCAATCGGAGGGGGCTGGGGGTCCCCTGCCCAGGCCTGATGCCTGGGCCAGAGGCATCAGGCCTGGGTGGGGGGTGGAGCCGGTGATTGGGGGGATATGAGGGTCCCCTTGCCCAGGCCTGAAGCCTGGGTCAGAGGTGTCAGGCTTGGGCAGGGGGTGGAGCAAGAGATCAGAGGGAGATGGGGGTTCCCTGCCCAGGCATGATTCCTGGGCCAGAGGCATCAGGCCTGGGCAGGGGTCAGAGCCAGTGATTGGGAGGAGATGGGGGTCCCCTGTCCAAGCCTGACACCTCTTGGGGAGGCGTCAGGCCTGGGCAAGGGGCCGATCCTGCTATTGCAGGGTGATGGGGTCAACACCTGACGGCTCCCAGTATGTGAGAGGGGGCAGGCTGGGCTGAGGGACACTCCCTGCCACCACCACCCAGTGCACGAATTTCGTGCACCAGGCCCTTAGTAAATAAATAAAAAAGCAATAGACAGAGTGGAAGACTGTACATCATGTTTACTGTTTAGAAATGAAGTGCAGTTGAAGGACTGGAGAGACAGTGTGTATATGATCACTGTTATCAGTTGCTGCTGAGAAGTAAAGTATTAAAGGACTAAAAGAAGATGACTCTCCAAAAAATTTTAGTGAAATTATAGAATTGAAAGTCAGCTTCTTATGTAAAAAAAAGAAAGAAAGAAAGAAAAAAGATTGAGTGGTGAAAATATGAATATATGGGTGAGACCTTTGCATTAAAAAAATGTTATATTTAATGGGTGGGGATGACAGGATGACAGAAAAAGCTACAAAAATCAAGTAAAAGTTATGATTTTATGTAACATAGAGAACACATTTTATTTAAAGAGGAAAGTAACAGAAAAGTAGAAAATGAAACCTATGGAAGAAAGCTTACAGAGAATGAGATTCTACCTCATCCTAAAGTCAGATTACCACCATAAGGTAATGGGGACTGCATGGGAAGCTTTCAAAGATTACCTTAATAAGATGTGATTTAATTGAACCTGGAATATCTTGAACTATTGATGAAAATGTTTCTAGGGCATCTTTAGAAACTAAAAGGTCAATGTAGCCTTAAAAATTATTTTAGCCCTTAGTAATTTATATATTAAAACCTCTGTTTTCACAAACTTTGGCAATTTAATTTCCATAAAGAAAGTGGTGAAACTGTAAAATCAATTTAAGCTGCTGTAAGATGTCATTATTTTTTAAATCTGTCCTATTGGCATCAAGTTTATAAACTAGATCTTATAAACCTGTCTACTACCATTTATAAACTTGTGTATGCATGTTATTCATGAATTCATTAGAAATCATATTTTTAAAAAAGAAGAGTCTCTAGATTTTTAAAAATAATTTTCTTTAATTTTTTTTTAAATGTCAGCACAAAAAAGAAGAGTTAAAGAAATATATTGACTTAAATATATTTCTGCAGCAGAGGTTGCAGCAAGAAGTAAATGAAATTGGTGATTTAGAAAAAGAGATTACTCGGTAAGATTTTAATATTTCAGAACATTTCTGCCATGAATTAAGATTTAACTGTCATTTTACTTTATTAAAAATAAAATAAAATTTATTTCCTCTGTAAATTTTTATAATTAAATTATCCTATTTAAAAATTTACTGGAGAAACACACACCAGAATCTGAAACTGCTTTGAAGGACATGATATTGTACTTACTTTTTTATGATTCGTAAAACCATAATGAGGATGCCTTTTGCATATCCTGTCAACTGTTCTTTTCATGGCTACCTTGAATTTTTAATTCTGCAACATATCTGCTCTCTTTGGTGATATTCCCTTCTTCTCATAGTGTGCATCCCTTCTGCACTCAAATATATCCTATCTAATAATAGACAAACATGGTAATTAACTGCAACTTCGCTACCCTTCCCATTGGCTAATCAGCGAGATATGCAAATTAACTGCCAACCAAGATGGTGGCCGGCAGCCAGGCAGCTGAAGCGAACAGGAGGCTGGCTTGCTCCAGTGATGTAGGAAGCCAAGGTTCCCCACCTGCTGCTGCCGGCCTCTGAGCTGCACTCTAAGCAACTATGTTGCAATTATAGAAGCTAAACAGAGCCCAGAAAACTGCTTTCAGCCAGCCGGTCCTCAGAGCTGGAGCTGTAACAGTGTTTCAATTATAGAAGCCAAACAAAAGCAGATACCTGCTTTCAGCAGCCGAGGTCTCAGAGCTGGAGCCAAGCCTCAGAGCTAAAGCCATCTCTCAGTTCCAGTGACAGCCATAGAAGGTAAATAAATCCCAGAATCAAAAAAAAAAGAAAAAAAGGAGAGGTTGGGAGCTTCAGTCACCCGCCAGCCTGAAAACGGCCCTCAGGCTCTCACCCAGACTGGCCAGGCACCCCAGTGGGGACCCCCACCCTGAAGGGGGTGTGACCAGATGCAAACAGCCATCATCCCCTCATCCAGGCTGGCCAGGCACCCAAGCGGGACCCCCACCCTGATCCGGGACACCCTTCAGGGCAAACCAGCCGGCCCCCACCCGTGCACCAGGCCTCTATCCTATATAGTAACAGGGTAATATGCAAACTGACCCTAACAGCAGAAGGACTGGGACTGGCTGGTCACTGTGACACATACTGACCACCAGGGGGCAGATGCCCTCTGGTGGTCAGGGTGCTCTCACATGGGAGGAGCTCTGCTCAGACACAAGCCAGGCTGATGGCTGCCAGTACAGCGGTGGTGGTGGGAGCCTCTCCTGCCTCCTCAGCAGTGCTAAGGATGTCCGACTACAGCTTAAGTCTGCTCTCTGCTGGCAAGTGGACATCCCCCGAGGGCTGCCAGGCTGCCAGAGTGATGTCTGATTGCCATCTTAGGCCCAATCCCCCGGGGAGCGGGCCTAAGCCAGCAGGTGGTCATCCCTGAGGGGTCCCAGACTGCGAGAGGGCACAGGCCGGACTGAGGGACTCCTGCTCCCCCCCCCTTGAGTGCACAAATTTTTGTGCACCGGTCCTCTAGTCCTATCTAATAATAGACAAGCATGGTAATTAACGATTCCTCCGACATGCTTCCCATTGGCTAATCTGGGTGATATGCAAATTAACTGCCAACCAAGATGGCGGTTAACCGCCAACAAAGATGGCGGCTAATTTGCATACTACAGGCTTGACAGGACGGCACCATCCTGCCTGTCCCGCTGCCATCCAGGCCTGCTATCTGCGACCCGGGTGGCAGGCAGAGCGTATGGGACCCGACCCAGGGCTGGCCAGCGGGACCACAGTTATCTGCCACTGGACACGCCCACAAATGGCCCGCCCAGGGATCCTGGGTTGGCGGGTGCTAATGCACCGATCTGCCAATGGCCACGCCCAGAAATGGCTCTCCTGCTGGGATCCGTGGCTGGCAGGTGCTAATGCACTGATCAGCCACCAGCAGAGCCCACAAACAGCCTTCCCGTGGAGATCCCAGGTTAGCGGGTGCTAATGCACCAATCAGCCACCGGCTGCACCCGACAACAGCCCTCCCGTGGGTATCCCGGTTTGGCGGGTGCTAATCCACCAATCTGCCAATGGCCATGCCCAGAAAGGGCCCTCACGTGGGGATCCTGGGTTGGTGGGTGCTAATGCATGGATCTGCCAACACGCACACCCGGACCGCCTTTGCTCTGCGCAAACTATGCAACTGGGAGAGGGGAGTGGGGCCCCTGGGAGCAGGGCGGGAACTGCCTGGGGTTTGCGTCAGGCAGCCCAGAGCGGTGTGTGAACTATTGTTACCGGTAGTTGCTTGCTCATTCGCTTACTTGCTCATTCATTCACTCATTCACTCGCTCATTCATTCAGTCATTCACTCACTCAGCAAACCCTCTCAGGTCACTGGTACCAGGGCAGGCACTGAAGTTGAAGCAGGATAAGACAGAGCTATGTTCTCAAGATGTTAGGCAGCCAGGAGAGGGGCGCCAGGCACTGGGAGCAGGGCGGGGAACTTTCCCGCGTGGGCTTCAGGCAGCCGGGAGTGGGGCCAGAACTTCTGCCCTGTTGCCATGCAACACAGCAGAAATTCCTGCCCCTTAGCTGCTTGCTCATTCATTTACTCACTCATTCATTCACTCATTCACTCACTCATTATTCACTCACTCAGCAAACCTCTCAGGTCCTTGGCACCAGGACAGGCACCGAAATTTGAAGCAGGATAAGACAGAGCTATGTCCTCAAGATGTTAGTAATTCAGTAGGGCAAAGCAGGCACATGAACGAGGCAGTTGTATGCACAGATGCAGTGTACTGGGTTCAGTGAGGGCTGTAACTAACGTTGACTTTGTTCTCTTGATAAAATGGGGCCTCGGGAGCCAGGCCACCCCAAGCCTGTAGGCCTGTGCCTAGGCCAGGAGTGGCCAGGGTCCCGGAACATGACAGAGGATGCAGGTCGGGCTGAGGGGTCTGGTCCCAGCCCTCACCCTCACCCCCGAGTGCACAAATTTTTGTGTACTGGGCTACTAGTGTATATATAAGTGACTGTTACTACAGGTTGACTGAACGACTGGTCCACTGGTTGATATGATACCCACTGACCACCAAGGGGCAGATGCTTAATGCAGGAGCTGCCCCCTGGTGGTCAGTGCACTCCCAAGGCCAACCTACCGCAGCTGGCCTACCTCCCACAGTCCCTCCCCTTGGCCGGCCAGCCCCAATTGGCCCCAATTGGGACTGGGCAAGATGGCCAAAATCAGCCCCAATCCTGGCCAGGCCGAGTGATGCCATCTGTGCACGAATTCGTGCACTGTGCCTCTAGTAATTTAATAACTAAAACCTATCTGTGTCACTGTTTAACAATGCCAATAATTATCTTGATTTGGCCTATGTTTCTTTCTCTTTTTTTAGTTATAAAAGAGGTCACATATACAAAATGTTTGTATGATTTAAAGAAGAAGCTGGGTAATCCTGTGTTTATCACTCATAGAAACACAATGGCATTTTTCCCATGTCTGGGGAGCCCCCACATGGCTTTCTTTCTGTTTATTGGCTGAATTCTTAAGTTTGTTCTTTGATTCTCTCAGTATGTTTCCTCTCACTTTACTGTCTTTATATTATAACCCTTTCACTTTCTTAACATTGTGCTAGCAAAGATCTTTTCTTAAAACAGTCTTGAAGAGACTGTTACACATTATCTCTCTGATTTCCCTTCTTCTAAACCCCTGCCTCTTTCTGCTTTCCCCTTCCACTCAGACTTCAAAGATTCTTCTTTCCTGATTCTCCTATTTTGAATGATCTCCTTGATGTTGGTACTTTTCTTCCTTCTTGTAGACTATTGTCAGTAGGTACCAAAAGGTATTTTTGTGTCTTTCCAAAACATTCACATGTAATTGTGTTTTCTTTTTCACCTTGGATACTGATTTCTGGTTTCTAGTTGATATTTAATAATAGATTAACGTTTTATATTAACATAGTCAAAATGAATATAAGGACTCTATATAGTTACAATATTAACTATATGCCCATATCACATATGTCATGGTTTTTTTCATTTTATTTACAGATTATAATTTAGCTAGTATGCTTTCAGAAAATATTAGATTAGAACAAATGAGAGCATCATAATTTATAGATTTGTTTATTTTATATGATTTTATAAACATAATATCTGTTTAAATAATAACTAAATATTTAATCTTAAAGAATTTGACATATTTGTTTTGTACATTTCTTCAGACTTAAAAAACTCCTAAAAGTTGCAAAACAGAAATTACATGAATGTGATAATGAAGAGCTTAGTTTCCCTGGAGATTCAAAACCAAGTCCAGCTGACATGGAAATTCAGTCTAAAAAGCCAAAACAGAAGGTAATTTTAAATCAGTTTTTGGACCCAAAATTCACCTAATTTGGGGAAATAGATATCATTCAATGCTTTAAGTAGTGAAATATAGATTTTTCTGTGAATTTTATAGACTTGGTATCAGTGAAAAAGACAGCTTTTTCTTTATCACTTTTCTATAAAAAGGGCCTACTGTTAACTCTTTATGTCAGTGGTTCTCAACCTGTGGGTCACGACCCCTTTGGCGGTCGAATGACTCACAGGGTTCGCCTGAGACCATCCTGCATATCAGATATTTACTTTACGATTCATAACAGTAGCAACATTACAGTTATGAAGTAGCAATGAAAATAATTTTATGGTTGGGTCACAACATGAGGAACTGTGTTTAAAGGGCCAGAGGCTTGAGAACCACTGCTCTATGTCTTGAACCCTGGCACCAGCACCAAGTCCAAAAAACTTTTGGTGGCAGCTTTACTGAGTCATAATGAACATACCATGCAGTTCACTCATTTAAAGTGTACAGTTCAGTGCCTTTTTCTGTATTCACAGAGTTACACAGTCATCATCACAGTCAGTTTGGGGACATTGTCATCCCCCTAAAAAGTAGCCCTGTGCCCATTACCAACCACCCTGTGCCAGCTTCCACTTCCCCACTCTTCCTGGCCCTCAGGAACCACTACTGTCCTCTCAGTCTCTCTAGATTTGTCTGTTCTGCACATTACATATCAGTGGAATCACACAGTAGCTGCTCCTTTGTGACTGCCTTTTTTATTTAGCATAATGTTTTCAAGGTACATCTCTTTTGTAGCACGTATCACCAGTACTTCATTCCTGTTTATTGCTGAATAACATTTCATTGCATGACGTGACCACATTTCTTAAAATCTATTCATCATTTGATGAACCTTTGGGTTACTTCCACTTTTTGGTGTTGTTACTAATACTGCTTTGAACATTCATGTCCAACTTTTTATGTGAACATACTGTTTTCATTCTCTTGGGAATCTACACTAATAAAAGAGAAACATGGTAATTAGCGTACGACCGCTACCCTTTTCATTGGCTAATCAGTGAGTATATGCAAATTAACTGTCAGCCAAGATGGCAGCCGGCAGCCATGCACTGAAGCGAGCAGGGAGGCTTGCTTGCTTCAGTGACTGCGGACTCCAACGTTCCAACCTAACTTGCCGGCCTCTCAGCTGCAACTCTAAGCAACTATGTACTATGTTGCAAATAAGAAGCTAAACAAAACCCCAGAAACCGGCTTTCATTCACCCGGGCTTCAGCCGGACTGCAACATTGTATCGATGTTTTCAGCAGCGAGGCCTCAGAGCTAAATCTGGCCCAGAATTAAAAAAAAAGAAAAGAAAACAAGGAGCGGTTGGGAGCTTCAGTCACCCGCTTCCGGAAAACAGCCCTCAACCCCTCACCCAGCCTGGCCAGGCACCCCAGTGGGGACCCCCACCCTGATCCAGGACACCCTTCAGGGCAAACCAGCCAGCCCCCACCCATGCACCAGGCCTCTATCCTATATAGTAAAAGGGTAATATGCCTCCTGGCACCGGGATCAGCATGACAGGGGGCAGCGCCCAAACCCCCTGATCGCCCTACAGCTCTGTGAGTGACAGGGGGCAGCGCCCCAAGCCCCTGATTGGCCCTGCTCTGTGAGTGACAGGGGGTCAGCGCCCCAACCCACTGATTGGCCCTATCCTGAGCGTGACTGAGGGTGGCATCGCAACCTCCCGATCTGCCCTGCTCTGTGCATGACAGGGTGGCTCCCCAACTCCCCAATCAGCCCTGCTCTGAGCCTGACCAGGGGCTGCACTTAGGGATTGGGCCTGCCCTCTGCCACCTGGGAGCATGCCTAAATCAGCAGGTCGTTATCTCCCGAGGGGTCCCAGACTGCGAGAGGGCACAGGCCAGGCTGGGGGACCCCCCTCCCCCCACCCCCCAAGTGCACAAATTTTTGTGCACCGGGCCTCTAGTATAATTATAAATTGAATTGCTTGATCAGATCTTTAACCTTTTGAGAAACTGCCTGATTGTTTTTCACAGTGGCTGCACCGTTTGTATTTAATTGACGGTGCATGAGGGTTCCAATTTCTCCATATTCTTGCCAACACTTGTCATTACTTTTTTTTTTTTATTGCGGCCATCCTAGTGGGTGTGAAGTGGCATCTTATTATTGGTTTTGATTTACAATTTTCTAATGACTAGTGATATTCACCATCTTTTGACATGTATATATTCTTTGAAAAACTATCTATTCAATTACTTTGCCCATTTTTAATTGGATTGTTTTTGTATTATTGAATTGTAAGAGTTCTTTAAATGTCCTACATACAAATCCCTTATTAGATAAAGGATTTTCAAATATTTCTTCCATTAAGTAGCTCACCTTTTCAGTTTCCTGATAGTGCCTTTCAAAGCACAGACGGTTTTGATTTTGATGAAGTCCAGTTAATCTAGTTTTGTCTTTTGGTTTCACATATAAACTTGAAGTAAGGCAGAGGAGACATTGTATTTAAACGATGCCAAATCCAGTCATGAAGATATACACCTATGTTTTCTTCTTAAGTCTTTTATAGTTTTAGCTTTTACATTTTAAGTTAACTTTTATGTATGGTCTGAGGTAGAGGTCAAATTTTATTCATTTGCATGTGGATATCCAGCTGTCCCTGGACAATATGTTAAAAAGACTATTCATATCTGATTTAATTGTTTGGCACCCTTGTCAAAAAGCAGTTGGCCACAAGTTGGGTTTAGGTTTGGTTTCTCCCTTCTACTTCACTGATGAATAAGTCTGTCCTTATGCCAGTACCAAATCAAATTTTATGAGTATCTTTCCCAGTCATCTTGCATAGTACCAGCTGTTTTATGTAATAAAAAAAAAAGTCAGTGTAGTGGAATGTTTTTACCTCTACTTTCATGGAGATTTCTTGTTTCTTGATAAAGCTTATGGCCAGCTTATGTTTTGCTGACTCTGTGACATGGTGGGAAAGTAGGCTTACAATGATAACACCCATTCCTTTTTGTCTGCATTTAAACCTTCAGCCTCTAACCCAGTGCCTCCCACTTCACTTCCATTTCCATGAAATCCTAGTAACAGGATCTGCTGACTTAGCCATTTCTTTCATTGTGTTTAACTCATAATTCATAGACTTGCCAGTAGCTTTCACCACGTGGGGAGGAGAGGATTAAAATCTGGACTGTCACCTTTCCTCTTTATAAATGCCTGACTTTGAAATTTCAAATTTTATTTTATTTTTAAATATCTACACTAATAAAAGAGAAACATGGTAATTAATGTACGACCGCTACCCTTCCCATTGGCTAATCAGCATATCCTTATGCAAATTAACTGTCAGCCAAGATGGTGGCCAGCACCTAGGGATTGGGTGTGCCCTCTGCCACCCGGGAGCATGCCTAAATCAGCAGGTCGTTATCTCCCGAGGGGTCCCAGACTGCGAGAGGGCACAGGCCAGGCTGAGGGACACCCCCTTCCCCCAGAGTGCACAAATTTTTGTGCACCGGGCCTCTAATATATATATATATATATATATATATATATATATAAATTTTATTGGGGTTCATGGCATTAGAAAAGCCATCTCACCACTTGTTTTTAGAGAGGAAGGGGGGGAGAGAGAGAGGGAGAGAGAGAGCGGGAGAGAGACATCAATGATGAGAATCATTGATGGGCTGTCTCCTAAATGCCCCCTACTGGGGATTGAGCCCACAACCCAGGAATGTGCCCTTACCTGAATGGAACCCATGACCCTTCATTCTGCAGGCTGTGCTCTATCTACTTACCCAAACCAGCTAGGGCTGAAATCTCAAAATTTTAAAGCCAATTTGTTTCCTATGGAGAAACACTGAGGTATAACATACAAACAAGCGTGAAGTTAGCTAGAGAAATTGTATTTAAATGGTGCCAAAAGGCATTGCAGTTGTTTTGCCCCTGAGATTTAAAATGATTTCACAATCCTCTCTGTTTCCTCACTGAGGAAAGGAAAGCTTAGTCCTGACCTTGGAGTGCTTCTCTGTGGCCCTTGGCTGTTCCCTCTGAGACTTTGCTCTGTCCTTTTCATAAGAAATGGCCTGTGCTTGCAGCTCTTTTTACAGCCTGCGTCCTCCCTGTGGAACATCTAAGGCCCAGAGGCCCTTTTGATTGTGTACTGTCTCGGTCTCCCTTCAGGAGGCCAAGCTAGCATTCTCTTAGGAACTTTGAGTGTCTGTCCAGTTAATTTTATTGGGGTTCATGGCATTAGAAAAGCCACCTCACCACTTGTTTTCAGATCAGCTCTTCACCTGGGCTTCCTGGAGGTGTTATAGAACAGTGCCGTTAAAATTCTTACATTCTGAAAATCCTTTGAGGCACCACGTAAATGTTTCTACGGTCTTAAGAGTTTTATGAGTTTTGGCTGCATCCTTCGAACATGTTTTCTGGACACCCTGGATTTGATGTTAGCCCAGAAGCCATTTCTTTATTTTAGGATTATTTGACAATTGGACATGTGGGAGAAGGTATAAATGGGAAATCGATATTTGAAACTCGTAAATTGGGTCCTTTTTTATTTATTTGTCTATTTTTAGCTTATGTTTCTCATCGATTTCACTTTCAGCTGCTTCCTAGCGAGAATCCCTGTCATCTTCCTTTCAGTGTCATTGTGTTCACTTGCCCAGAAGCCCTTGCTGTCAGCCTCCTCAGGGGCCATCAGGCCTCCACTCACCCTTTCTTGGAGGCCCTTTTGGTTTTCATTCTCATGCTTCTCTACATTATGTCGGATTCCACCTGCCGCCTGTTCAGAGGTGCTCCCATATGTGTGTGTTTCTTTTTTAGTGTCAGCACTCTATTTATAATGTCAGTATCTGTGCCAGTTACTTATTGCTGCTCAGTAACCACCTCCAAACCTGGTGTCTTAAAGCAGCATTTACTTGTTCACAAATCTGCAGTGAGGCCAGCTCTTTTCTTTTCCACTTACCATCAGCTGGGATGACTTGAAGCTGGGAAGTGGAATCATCTCTAAAGGCTTGGTCATTCACGGGTTTCTCAGGTGCAGCGGGCTTTTGGCTGGGGCGTTCGCTGGGACAGTCTCAGCTGGACACCTGTGTGAGGATGACCATGTGGCTTGGGCTGCTTCATTCTTCACAACATGGTGGCTGGGTTCCCAGGGTGAGCTTCCCTGGGGAGAGAGTCCTATGGCACCCAGACATAGCAGTCACACAGCAGTCACCATATCCTATTCACCAGAACCCAGGTAGCACTGAGGCCAGCACCTATTTCCTGGACAAGTGCCAGAGAATCTGGAGACGTGCTTCAAAAACTCAACATCCCTCACCTTGTCTTACCAAATAAGCATTGTATCTGAAGGAAAGTAGTTCTTCCCAAGTCATGATCACTGACATTCCAGCAAGTTTGTTGTTGTTGTTGATGATGTTGTTTTGTTTACTATGTTTCCTTAGTTTGTGGGAAGTAACAGAGAATTTCAAGATAGCACTATTGGATTAAGCCCCATCCCCATTTTTCTTAATTCTAAAAAATGTAGGGCTCATCTAGCTAAACTTTTACAGTGAGAGATGTAATTTCTCAGTAACTCGGGGAATCATTTCTTTTTGGAATGCAATTCAAATTAGCATCAAACTTCACAGTTCAATAAAAGACATATGACATTAGAGTCTATATTTATAAGATTAATTAATTAGTCTCATTTCCAAAGTCTTATTTTGTGAGGCATTTTTTGACTCAGTCCTGAATATCTGAATACCATACCCCTAAAACTTTTGTGTAAGATTATGAAGTGTTAAGATGGGGGAAGAGATATAAGACTTTCTATTCAGGAGCAATGCATAGTCATTTTGTGGAGGAAAGACATGAAACAGTCATAGAAAAAAAGAGTATAAAATCAAGGGCAGAAGAGATGTTGTGTGGCAAAGATGACAACAATAAATACATTTTTGTGACTCCTGGTTGTTTTAACTTTATCTTGATTCTGAGCAATTGAAGGTTTCACATTCTAAGACCCTACCAGAGTATAGGTAACATTTTATTGCCACTGAATTCATTTCAAAATTTCATACTGGTGTCCACACCTTCATAACCAAACTATATTCTTTTATTCATGCAGAATGATGAGCTTATAGCAAAACTGCAACCATCATCTTCAAAATGTATACGTCTGGATGAGGAAAAGACACCTCAACAGGAGCTATCAATGGAAGCACTTCTAAAGCGACGTGAAGAACTAAAGGATAGAGTAAAGAAGGCAAAACAAGAAGCAGTAAACCTCAGAAATATAGAAAAGAATATGGTAGAAATCTGTGAATTAGAAGACTACAAAAAAAGCTTGAAGAAAGAGCAATACGGGATGTAGCAGACAAAGTAGAAAAAGTCAATTCACTTTTACAGGTTAATTTTTTTGATTTATTCTGCTTTAATTCATTTCACTGCAAATTACCTTTTCGATAAATACAGTATTTTTGCCTCTCCTTTACTCCCTTTAATAGCAATTTATTTTGTAGATTTCTGGAAGGAAGGTGGCATTTGTTTTTCCTTTTCACTATTTTAGTTTCCAACATTATCACTAAATTGATCTTTCCAAATGATCCTTCATTTCAGTTTTAAGACCAGTTGATGTAAAATAAGACTATTAGGAAGAAAAGGTAAAAAACGTGATTTCAAAATTGTACCATACTCTTGAATTAAGTTATATTTTTTAACTTTTAATATCTTATACTGATTCTATTATTCTTTGAATTATCAGATTACATGAGTACTAATAGAAGGATGATTAACTTTATAACTCAGATTTAATTCAGTGGACATTGATGATAACTATTTTAAATTTCAGCTTTTTTCACACTTAAAGCTGATCTCTGAGTTGATGACTAAAACTAAAGAAAACAAATATAAGTGTTCAGCTTATAATTACTTTAAGAATGTATCCTTTTTATTTGTTGTAGAGACAAAGAGCATCTCAAGAAACGTCAGAGCAGATGATAAATGATCAGGCTTCAACAAGTCACTTGGAACTCAGAAATAAAGAATTGGAATCAGAAATCTCTAAAGTGCAAACTTCTCAAGATGATATCGAAAGAGAATTGAAAAAATATGTGCGACTCTACCAAGAAGAATTGGAAGGCAGAAAGTTACTGGAAAATCAGCTAACTGAGTAAGTCAAATGCAGAATCAGAGAAAATAAATTTAATTCATTAATTAGCCTCTAAACTTTAAACATAGTTACTATTGGGCCAGGTTCATAGATTAGTAGGGCGTGAAAGCCAACTAGGTCGTTTAACTTTGGAAAGTGATGTTAGTAAATAAACTTACCTTTCAAATGTCCCTCTAAGATGGTTTCATCTCTCCCCCTTTTTTGTTTTTACCTGCCTTTATTTTCCCCACTTAATATTTCCATGTAGTTATCTGGGTCTACTACTAGTCTTTAAGCTGAGTGTCTTGAAGCTCTAAAATTTAAACAGCGATATTATTATAAACTAGTGGCCCAGTGCACGAAATTAGTGCACAGGGGAGGAGGGGTTATCCCTCAGCCCAGCCTGCACCCTCTCCAATCTGGGAACCCATTGGGGGATGTCCGACTGCCAGTTTAGGCTTGATCCCTGTGGGAAATCCCGACAGGGATCGGGCCTAAACGGGCAGTCAGATAACCCTCTCGCAATCTGGGACCGCTGGCTCCTAACTGCTCACCTGCCTGCCTGACTGATAGCCCCTAACCACTCTGTCTGCCAGCCTGCTCGACCTCAGCTGTCCCCCCACCAGCCTGATAACCCCAACTGCCCTCCCCTTTTGGCCTGATTGGCCCTAACCACCTCTGTCTTGGCCCCGCCACTATGACTCTGTCCGGACAGACATCCAGAAGGTCTCCTGGTCTAATTAGCGTATTACCCTTTTATTAATATAGAAAGAGGCCTGGTGCATTGGTTGGGGCTGGTTGGTCTGCCCTGAAGGGGGTCTCAGATCAGGATATGGGTCACCTTGGGGGGGGTGGCCGGCCTGGGTGAGTGGCTGGGGTGGTTTGCAGGCCAGCCATGCCCCCATCAGGGTGGGGGACTTCACTGGAGGGCATGGCCAGCCTGGGTGAGGGGCTGAAAGCCATTTGCAGGGTGGCCATGCCCTCATCGGGGTGGGGGTCCCCGCTGGGGGAGCATGGCCAGCCTGGGTGAGGGGCTGAAAGCCATTTGCAGGCTGGCCATGCCCTCATCGGGGTGGGGGTCCCCGCTGGGGGAGCATGGCCAG
Source organism: Myotis lucifugus (assembly GCF_000147115.1). Classification (NCBI taxonomy): domain Eukaryota; kingdom Metazoa; phylum Chordata; class Mammalia; order Chiroptera; family Vespertilionidae; genus Myotis; species Myotis lucifugus. The sequence continues at coordinate 51,300 of NW_005872323.1, read as the reverse complement.
CCTGTTTGAGGGGCTGAGGGCCGTTTGGGGGCGGTTTGCAGGCTAGCCAAGCCTCTGGCTTTGTCCGAAGGTCTTCAGAAGGTCTCCGGTCTAATTAGCATATTACTTTTTTATTAGTATAATTTCTTGTCAGAAGCCCCCTAAATAGAAATAGTTAAGATAAAAACTTAAACACAAAGGGTTAAGTTACTCCAACACATTCTGGTACTTGGTATATTTACTTTCTTGATTGTGAACTTTGTTATTATCAATAGACTAGAGGCCCAGTGCATGAAATTGGTGCACAGATCGGGTCCCTAGGCCTGGCCAGCGATGAGAGCCTATCAGGGCTTTTGGGCTGCCAGCCTGGGCCTCCCTTCATTCCTCACCACCCCCTGGTGGTCAGCACACATCATAGCAAGTGATCAAATGCCCGGTCTTTGGTTGAACTCCCAAGGAGACACTTTGCATAACTAGAGGCCCAGCAAGCAAAATCACACAAAACCCAGACCCGCCATGCCGGCAGGACCCCAGGCCCACCGTGTGAGAGTAGCTCACTGCCTCTGCCCCACAGGCCTCAGACCCCGACTCTGTGCCAAACGGCTGGCGGGCTGGGGGCAGAGACTGAGAGGTGCTCCATGCACCTTCTCGTGATGGGTTGTTTGGTTGTTCTGGCGTTCCAGCATTATGGCCACGGGCCTTTTATAATATAGACAGATGGCCTCTAGAGCTGTTTTCATTCATTTGATCACCAGCCAGGATATCTTGTTCTCCCTTACAGGTTGTTGTTCTAAATAATGCCTGGGTGTTAAATGATTAATATCTCCAAGGTAATAAGAGTATTGTACAAGGGTGGTGAAGGCAAATGCTTGACAATGTCTTTGAGGGTTTTTTTTTTAATCTCTAAAGAGGCTACTAAGTACGTCCAAGGGCATCTTAAAAGGTCTTGTAAGTCCAGCCCTTCCAGAGGCAGCAAGTATTACCTGATAAGCTGTCTGCATCACTGATAGCCTCCCCACTTTGGATTAAGTACTTAGTTAGGAACCCCCTCCCCCCACTGCCTGGAAACATAAGTACTTTTTTAGAAAAATTAAGAACCTGTACTTGAATAGAGCAGATCTTCTCTGACACGTTTTCATTGCGAAAATGCTATTTAATGGGCAATTCCACTTACCGTCCTGGCTACTTTAAACAATTGCAAGTCACTTAGAGAAAAATAAAATACTAAGCATTTGTTGTTTACAGTTTTCCTAGGATTAAGGAGAAGCTAGCAGAAGTCAGCAACAAACTTTTCTGGGAGAAACAGCTCAGCAAGAGAAATTCCATTCCAAGAGAAAACTTGGGGATTCCTACCTCAAGTCCATGCACTTCAACTTACCACAGGTTAGTTATATTATCTTTTTTCCTCTTGGGTTTCAGATTTCTGATATAATTCTTGTGTTTCATTTGGTGAAATTCCGAGTTGCTTAATTGACTAGTACACACTAATAAAAAGTCTTAATTATTGTGCTAATGTAAAGGAGACAGAAATTTTATAATCACTTTTAAGTCCCTGGATCTCTCATTTGCAAGAGATACCTATCATTAACTATATTCAATTACTATGCCTAAAGTGACACATTTTAAACTTCTTAAAAAGCTGCATGTCAATTTGATTTTAGAAATTATATATTCTTGTTTAATAACCAGTGGTGTACTTGGAGATGCTTTGGCTTACTTTCTAATGGATTTTAAATTGGTGATGGCTCATGACCATTTTTAAGTTTTGCTGAACCCTAACTTTTCCACCCCTAACCATAAATGAATGATTGACATTTAAATATCTAACCATTTATGGATGTTTGCTACTTAAATGAAATGGAGATAAATCATTTTAATGAATTAAATAACTTGTAGCACTAAAAGGTTAAATTTCTCTCTTTAAGTGAAAATGTTTGTCATCTTCTTAGGTCAAAGGGCAGTGTTAATTGCTATTTACTTCAACATTTTTATTCCAATTGTTGTAAAATGTCTTGCTGAGCAGCTGTCATTCATAAAATAGTTAAATTTAGCAAATATTTGAATTTTTATTTTTAAATTTATGTATTAATATTTGAATTTTTAAATTAAGTGTACTTATGTCTGTTTATCTGGACAGCACTTGAATGATTGATGACTAAGATGGCAATGATAGGGAGTCTTGAAATAGCAACTAGCTTTCATTGTGTATCAGTGCTATTAAAATATTCCTTCTTCATCTTATTATTGACTTCTTCAGCAGCAGAATTTCTGTTTGGTTCTTTTTTATCCTTCTCATCTGTTTGGTAAAGTACTCCTTCTGTTCATTCATTTCATTCCTGAGCTTGTTGAACTGATTTTGAGTTTTCTTGTATCTCGCTGAGTTCCTTCATGACTATTTTGCTATTTTGATTTCTCTGTTCATTTAGATCACAATCGTCCAGTATTCTGAGTTTCCTTCTGGAGAATTATCATTTTCTTTCTGTGTTAGTGTTACTATGGTGGTCCAGGCTGCTTGATGGGTTGTTCCTCTGTGGCACATTTGAAGTGCTGAACACTTTTCTTAGGAATGTTGTGATTTTCACAATTCAGCAGGTTGATAATTTCAGGTCTTTCTTTTGTTTTCCAGTAGATGGTCTTATAGTGCAGTTTTTCTTTTCTCTTACCTGTACTACTGAAGCTTGGGGAGGGTGTGCAGTGAGTCAAGGTGTTTGAGGCTTACCCTTGGACATGGGAGAGGCAGCCTGGGTAACTAGGGTGGTGGGTGCCAGTGCTCTATCCTGGTCGCCTGGGCCTCAGGGCACCCCATGGTGGTAGGTGTGGGTGTGGCCAGTTGAGGGGAGCCAGTTTGTGAGCCCACTGAGCTGCTGCCTCATTCCCTTTGGCCACTGGCAGCACTGTGCTGTGTCCTGGAGGCTGGAAACTTGGCTCTGCTGCTGCTACTGGTCTGTGGTGGTGTGAGCACAGCTGCAGCTGGGGAGGGATCTGGATTTGGGGAGGAGAGGGACTCCTACTGGGCAGTGGTGTGGGCACTGCACCCTGCCTCCCCCACCAGTACTGTGTTTGCAAGGGCTGTAAGTTCAGCCATGTCCTTGGAGAACTGCAGTAGGGGCCTGTCCCTGCTCCTCTCTCCATCCTGCCTCTCCTGCACATCCCAAGACACCCACTATCATGGTGAGTAGAGGTGCCTTTGTTGGGTTCTAGATGTTCCACTTGTTGTAGATTTAAGAGGAGACACACTTTGTCATGATGCTGACGTCACACACTGAATACCCATTTTAATCAATGCACGATGGTTTATTGTTTTAATTATTTTTTATGGTGTTTTTCATGCAAGGAAAGGTAGCACAGGCCTGTGCTAAATGAGACTTCAACCTCTTTTTCTTAGTTTGCTTCATCATAACACAACATAGAAGAGCAAAGCTAAGAATTTCTAGACAGCCTTTAGGCCAAATACAGTCTCAGTTGTTACAAATTTGTAAAACTGGGCTACTGGTACAAAAAAAAATCAAATGCTTTTGTAAATTGTTAAGCAAAACTATGATGCAGACTTGAAATGTCCTCACCAGAAAATCAGAAAATGTCTCATTTTGCAAAATGAAGAGGGGAAAGAATGTAAATGCAGAAGCAATGCAAGGGAAGATATTTATGGAAATGTTTTTGTTTCATATTTTGGGAGGAATGAGGTGCTTACTCTTAGTATTTCTATATAAATTGAAAAAAATAGTTGATTTTAAACTTAACATTGTAGTTTCAAGGTATACATAGTTTCCCTGAGGGGCATTGGTTTGCCAAATCATGCTAGACTCAGGAAGAGAGAGTCTGAAGCACCAATCTATCAAGATATAGAGATAGGTCGCCAAATTTCTATAGCAGTTGGGGTTTACAAAATTCTTAGACTTGTGGAAAGAAGGTGCCTTGTAGAGTCACTGGGAAGGTAATTATTGCCATTAGGAAAACAACTAATTCTATGAGAGATGGTAACATGACTAAAATAACAGAAAGGGGTGGGTTTGGGGATAGGGCATTATAAAACAAACAGACTTCTAAAGATTATTGAGTTATGATTCTAAAGAATAAATATTACAAATGCATCAATATTGAATTTTTTTATCAATCCACTTTATTTTCAAACTTTAAACATTTTGAACTATTCCTACTGTAGTGCTCTGTCTTATTCGGCATTGTTTTTCTAACTTTAAGGACAATCCTATCTAATAATAGACAAACATGGTGATTAACCGTACTTCCGACATGCTTCCCATTGGCTAATCAGGGTGATATGCAAATTAACTGCCAACCAAGATGGTGGCCGGCAGCCAAGCAGCTGAAGCGAACAGGAGGCTTGTGCTCCAATGATGGAGGAAGCCAAGGTTCCCGCCTGCCTTGCCGGCCTCTGAGCTGCAGTTTAAGAAACACTGTTGCAATTATAGAAGCTAAAGAAAACCCAGAAACCTGCTTTCTGCCATCAGAGCTGAAGCAGCAGGACTGAAACAATGTTGCAATTATAGAACCAAACAAACCCTAGATTCCTGCTTTCAGCAGCTGAGGCCGCAAACTGGAGCCAAGCCTCAGAGCTAAAGCTGTCTCTCAGCTCCAGTGACAGCCATAGAAGGTAAAAAAATCCCAGAAGAAAAAAAAAGGAGAGGTTGGGAGCTTCAGTCGCCCACCAGCCTGAAAATGGCCCTCAGCCCCTCACCCAGACTGGCCAGGCACCCCAGTGGGGACCCCCACCCTGAAGGGGATGTGACCAGCTGCAAACAGCCATCATCCCCTCATCCAGGCTGGCCAGGCACCCCAGTGGGGACCCCCACTCTGAAGCAACAAGATGGCGGCTAATTTGCATACTGAAGGCGGGCGGCAGGGGGCAAGGCTGTCCGAAGTCTTGGGACCCGGATCCGTGACCCTTGCAGGGATCAGTGCTTGAGGCTGTCCGTGGTCCTGGAACCCAGATCAGGGCAGGACGCCTGGCTTCCGCCCAGCCCCAGTCACTCTGGGCAGGTGAGCAGCGCAAAGAGCCTCCGGACAGGGGAGACAGGCAGGCGAAGGGCGGCCTGTACTCCACACATGGCGGTGGTGACATCTGTGACCCTGCTGGGCGGCCTGTACTCCACACATGGCGGTGGTGACAGCTGTGAGTGCGCCAAGCGGACCCTACAGGCTGAGCTGAAGTAGCGCCCACAGGCCCCCAGGAGGGGCTATGCAAGATCCGCATCCTGGCCCAGAAGGTGCAGGATCGCAGGGACAGCCACTGCTGCGGGCCAAACTGATGTCCTCCTGGCCACACCACAGGGGTTTGTGGATCTGCAAAGCCAGAGGCCTCCCATGTGCACATCCCCCCCCTGGCGTGCACATCCCCCAGCACACTGTCACCCTCCCACGCCTGCAACAGTTGCAAATCAAGGCGTGCACATGTTCCCCCCCCTCTCCACCGCACTTCCATCAACCTGGCATGCCTAACACCCCCACAGGATGTGCACACATCCCCGCTGATGCACTCACGTCCTTTGGAGAGTGTCTGGGTATTCTGGGTGCTGAGGGCGGGCGCCTGTGAGATGACAGTGAGAGGGCGGAGTGGTGATGCCCTGTTCCCATGGAGTCCAGTGCAGCTATGAGATCACCTCTGGGGCATGGTTAATGCAGGTGCTGAGGCAGGAGCAGGTGCAGACAGACACACCTGGTGGGCACGGGCCGCCCTAGCTGAGGTGCCTTCGGTCAGCGTTCAAGATCAAGAACCCAGAGGCAGAGAGGAATTCCGTCCTCTCAGTGAAACAGTGGGATAGTCGGGGCGACTATAGAGGAGGAATGTGCACTTTGGGTGCCAGCACCCATAAGCGAAGGCTGCCCTGAGGGAGCCTCGCTTGCTTGGGGCCTAGTGCACTCCTGCCAGGCAGCAGATGACAGGACGTGCTTTTCCGAATTAATGAGAGAAAACGTTGATTCTCCTGCTGCCCACGAAGGTGGAAAGTGAGTGGGGAGACATGTGGGGAGTGAGCAAGGTTCCCTGCCTGGGGTTTCCAAATCTGCTGTTAGTTTCTTTCACTGCTGACTAGAGATATACAGGGTGTCCCCCCAAAATGTATACACACTTTGAATACCTACTAATTCCAATGGTTTTAAGCATAAGAAAGAAACAACAATGGAGCTGTTATCTGTTAAAAGTGTGGGCATAAACAGGACATATGGACATTTCCTGAGGGGTCTCAGATTGGAGAGGGTGAAGGCCAGACTGAGGAGCCCCTTTCCCCCCACCCCATCCCAGTGCATGAATTTTGTGCATCGGGCTACTAGTCTTATATAATAAAAGGGAAACATGCAAATTAGTCATTCCTCTGCTAAGCGAAAGCCCTGCTCACAAGCCACCACCACCAGCCACGCCCACCAGTCAATGAAGAGTGAGTATGCAAATTAACCTGACAAAGTTGGTGGGTAATTTGCATACACAGAGCAAATTACTGGGGAGCCCGCAGCTTGGGGGGATGTGGCTCCCTCAGTTGGGGAAAACCCAGAACCTGGGGAGCACCAGGAATTCTGGGAATAGTAGTTTTGGTGGCAGCCCCAGGACCTGAAGTGGAAGCCCAGAGTGCAGGGAACACCAGGAATGCTAGGAATCCTAGTTCTTCTAGAGACTAGAGCAGTAGTTCTCAACCTGCTGGCCCTTTAAATACAGTTCCTCATGCTGTGACCCAACCACAAAATTATTTTCTTTTTTTTTTCATTCACTTTAGCAAATGTTTATTGAACTGTTTGGACTTCATTAAACACTAACAGAGAAAAAAACATTTTGTGGAAGATTCTTAATCTTTCATATTATAGCTTTGAACTTAAAATCAATGTAAATAATTAATTTTCTAGATATAAAAATGATTCTGATAGTAATGAATACAATATTACTGGTGTGTATTTAGAACATATCATAGATTTTCAATGAAAGGTAAATCAGTCAATTTTTAAATAAATCCTTATGAGCTCATTTTGTTATGCCCAGATTTCAGGATCCCCAAGAAACCACATCAGGGAGCCAGCCAGTCCGATGCAAAAGCATAAGAGTCTTTATTCGAGCTAGCTCGGCTCCCCCACCTTGCCGACGCAGCAGCAGGAAGCAGAGAGAGCCACAAAATTATTTTCGTTGCTACTTCATAACTGTAATGTTGCTACTGTTATGAATTGTAATGTAAATATCTGGTATGCAGGATGGTCTTAGGCGACCCCTGTGAAAGGGTCGTTCGACCGCCAAAGGGGTCGCAACCCACAGGTTGAGAACCGCTACACTAGAGCAAAGTGAGCCTAGAGCAAGTTACTGTTGAGGTTGGGGATGGAGGGAAAGCAAAAGTGAGAGACATATGTAAAATCAGAGTGTCTAGGAAAAATTAAAGGGAAGATATCCTAAAACTTCCTGGAAATCACCAATGAAGCAAAGAAAAAAAAAAAGCCTCTATTAATCTGTGAGCAACAAACCAAACTGGATTGGGGGTCTCAGACATTTCGCTCATATGATTGCAAAGACAGACAGAAACTCCCGGATTAGAGAGGGCTCCCCTGAGGGCTCCCAGATTGGAGAGGGTGCAGGTGGAGCTGAGGTTTCCCCCCACCCCCTGCCTGCCACCCCCCCACCCAAGTATCGCTCCAATCTGTGATTTCAGTTCTCTTCACGTTCATGATATTTAGATTTGTTGCCTTTGTCGTCATTACATGGAGGTGAGCCTTGCCCAATTGATTCCATTGTACTGGTATAGCTTGCTACTTATCTGATTTGTTAATTCTTACCATTAGTTTTCACATTCTAGTTTAATTCTGGATGTTTGTAAAATACATCAGAAATGATTTCACAGTTTTATTTAACTCTGTTATTTAGTTTATTATGATAAATTACAAAAGTTAAAATTAGCTTGAACAGATGTATCACTGCATTTTCTTGCACTTGGAATTGTTTTCTTAGAACTGAAAACTTAAAAATTTATTCCCAACAATTTTATAACAGATAGAATTCTCTGATTTCAAAATTTTTTATATTCAACTGTTTTTCAATATTTGTGTTCCTAACACAATGCATTTCACGTAGTTCCTCATTGTCCTTTCAATCTGTGTTAAATAGGGAGACTCAATTTTACATTGATTGATTTTGGACTTTTGGTTCATTTCTAAGACTTTCAGAAAACATTAGAACTCTAATAATTTATGTAAATAATTTTTTCTATTTCTCAAATGTGTATTCAGTTAACAACTCTTGCTATACAAATACATGAAAGCTAAAACAGTTACTATTCCTAAGACTTTAGCTTTGTACATGGCAGACAGAACATTGTGTCTCCACAAAATATTGGTCTCAGTGCTTCCCCACGAAACACAGACCACATGTTTACATCAACAAGGCAGTGCCTTTCTACTCTGAATTTTACCTCTTTCAAACTCTCACAGTGGTGATGCTGGTTTCTCAGAAGGCAGAAACAGAGCTTAACAAACTTGTTTATCACATCAATTATATGCTCTATATAATTCCTCATGTCTTCACTTTATTTTGTCCACTTACACAATTGCCCTGTAGTCGTTTTATCTTTTAAAGGCAACCGATAGTTGCTCAACTTCTTTCTATGCTTTTTTTCCATTCATTTTTCTCTGTACTTAACTTTTCAGCTCCTTGATTAGCAAATTTTTCCTTGGTTCTTTTTTTTCTGCAATAAAATACATGTTTTTGATATTTACAAACTGATAATGTATTTCCTTCTCACATTAACCTTTTTACAATTAGATAATGAATTGCTATAGTTTAAATGTGCGAATGTACTTGATTTTATTATGTTTATATTACATTTATTTTTATAACATTTAAAATAAGGATGATACCAAAATTTAACTTAAAAATATCAATAGTTACTGACCATATATCACACCTGGGAATGTAGATGTGTGTGTCATTTGTATATGTGTATCAATTGGTCTCAAAAAGAGAAGGCAACATTATTTTTCAACCTGTAATATCAAATGTAATAGAATGGTAGCCTATCAATAAATTAGTGTTAAATGAATGAGCATATATTTTGCATTTTTTGTGTTTTGCTGTTGTTGTTGGCTTCTCTGCATTTTTCTTTCAAAAATATAACTTTTCCTTCTTTAAAAGGGGGTTGATTTGAACAATGTACATTAAGTATAAAGTCAAGGAAGGAGAAGACATTTCTGTAAGTGTAGAGTAGTCATCTTTCTTGTTGGAGCTGTGCTGGAGTAGATGGCAAATGACAGCCCTGCTTCCTTTTTGAGATTGGATCATAGCGTCAGGCAGATGGAGATGGACTTACTAGCTTGGTTACTCACACATAGTAAGGAATTGGAAAATGTGGTTTAGATGTGGGGTCACAGGGCTTCTGAACACTCATCCCAAATCAGGCAGTTTCACACCCAGTTGTGAGTGGAGGGAAGAAATACCTGACACCTGTCCCTGGGCAGGCTGCTTCCTGCAGAGATGAGAGCAGACCCAAGTTCATGTGACTGTGGGCAGCCATGTCTTTTCAAAGAAGTGCTTTGAGCTAAGCAAGCATCCTCAGTTCCTTCTCTCAAGTGCACACATCAGGCAACTCTTCTGTCCCCTCGTGAGGAAGGTGGAGAGAGCCTAAGGCCTCCTGTGGAGACTGGAGGGCAGAGAAGTGAAGGTGCTCCTATGATTTCTGATGGGGTTAAGTCATAATGGAAATTAAGTTCATGTCTTGTGTACAGACCAACTAAGGATGAAAGAGGTTGGGCAGAAGTATGCCAAACAGTAAAGAGAAATCTGTTTTGTGTTTTAAATTTTGCTATAGATAACCCCCAACACAGATAATTCATTTGTTGGTTGATTTTGGTAAACCAAGTTTTATTTGGAGGGAATGGATAGTTCCTTTAAGGAAGAATTTCCTTAATTTAACTAAAGATTTTCTCCTTCACGTTTCTTGTCCTGTGGCTAAATAATCTGTGCTTTATAAATTGAGTGTAATGACTACTACAAATAGGATATATGATATTAATTTCTGTTCCTATATTTTTACTCATTGCTTAAAAATTGATAGTTGAGTTACAACGCTATTATTTTGTGTCTCATGCTAAAACGTTATTGAGCTACATGACAGTTTTACAGATTCATTTTCTCTGAGTTATAGTTAAAGTTTTGTTTATTTTTCCATAAATATGAGAATGGAGCTGGCACAGAACCTTAGGCCTTAGAGCCCACTTTGGGCCTGCAGCTAATTGGTTTTCTGACCTCAGGCAACCTGTAATCTCTCTGAGCTTTTGTTGCCTCTTAGGACAAATTAGGAACTTGGACTAAGTCAATGATTTTCATTGGTTATGCTTATATGCCTGCAACAAGTCCTCCACTGTCCAAAAGAGAGACAGGAACCAGAAAGTAAATGAAACTCTGAGTAACCAAAAGAGCTGCCACAAAATAAAAACATTAAATATTGTGCAGTTTATTCAGGGGACATTAAAGCCTTCAAGCAGAATTGTGTATTTGGAGCCAAAGTTTCAAAGTTTGCTTATCTGGTTTCTCAATTACTAACATATTAGAAATGACAATTAAGGGGAGGTAGAAAAGACTAGCTGCTAATGATAGACAAACTGACATTAGCAAGAAATACAAGAAAGAAACAGAGCATGAGGGAAGATATACCAATTCCAAATCCTAGCAGTTTGTGCATATTTTTTTGATGTTTTTGTGACTTTATTTTTAAATTACATTTCACATTGAATATTATATTAGTTTCAGGTGTACAACATAGTGATTAGACATTTATATAACTTATAAAGTGATCACCCCATAAGTCTGGCACCCCCTGGCACCATACATAATTATTACAATATTTTTTAATTAAATATTTATTGTTCAGATTATTACATTTGTTCCTCTTTTGTCCCCCCATAGCTCTCCTCCACCCAGTTCCCACCCCACTCTCTGCCCTTACCCCCCACCACTGTCCACATCCATAGGTGTACAATTTTTGTACAGTCTCTTCCCACACCCCCCACACCCCTTTCCCTCCAAGAATTGTCAGTCCACTCCCTTTCTATGCCCCTGATTCCATTATATTCACCATTTATTCGGTTCATCAGATTATTTATTCACTTGATTCTTAGATTCATTTGTTGACGGATGCATATTTGTTGTTCATAATTTGTATCTTTACCTTTTTCTTCTTCTTCCTCTTCTTAAAGGATACCTTTCAGCATTTCATATAATACTGGTTTGGTGGTGATGAACTCCTTTAACTTTTTCTTGTCTGTGAAACTTTTTATCTGACCTTCAATTCTGAATGATAGCTTTTCTGGGTAAAGTAATCTTGGTTGTAGGTTCTTGCTATTCATCACTTTGAATATTTCTTGCTACTCCCTTCTGGCCTGCATAGTTTCTGTTGAGAAATCAGCTGAGAGTCATATGGGTACTCCCTCTTAGGTAACTGACGGTTTTTCTCTTGCTTTTAAGATTCTATCTCTGTCTTTTGCTCTTGGCATTTTAATTATGATGTGTCTTGGTGTGGTCCTCTTTGATTCCTTTTGTTTGGGGTTCTCTGTGCTTCCTGGACTTGTAAGTCTATTTCTTTCACCAGGTAGGGGAAATTTTCGGTCATGATATCTTCAAATAGGGTTTCAATATCTTTCTCTCTCTCTTCTTCTGGCAACCCCATAATTCAGATGTTGGTACGCTTGAAGTTGTCCCAGAGGCTCCTTACACTATCTTCATATTTTTGGATTCTTTTTTTTGTTTGTTTTTCCGGTTGGGTGTTTTTTGCTTCTTTGTATTTCTAATCCTTGACTTGATTCTTGCAATCCTCTAGTCTGCTGTTGGAACTCCGTATAATATTCTTTATTTCAGTCAGTGTATGCTTAATTTCTAGTTGGTCCTTTTTCATAACCTCGAGGGTCTCACTAGATTTCTTGAGGGTCTCACTAAATTTATTGGCACTTTCTAGAAGATTCTTGAGTAACCTTATAACCATGGTTTTGAACTCTATATCCAGTCGTTTGCTTTCCACCATTTCTGTCATTTGTGACCTGTTTCTTTGTCTCCGCATTTTTTATGCTTCCCTGTGTTGATAGAGTGGCTTTCTGTGCTAGGTGTCCTATAGGGCCCAGTGGCTCAGCCTCCCCAGTTACCTGAGATGGACACTCTTGGTGCACCCCTTTCTGGGTTTTGTGCACTGTCTTGTTGTAGTTAAGCCTTAATTGTTGTAGATATTACTTGGAGGAATTGACCTCCAGGCCAGTTGGCTGTGAGAATCAGCTGTGTCTGCGGTGGGAGAACTTCTGTGCTTGAGACACCCCTCTGGGACAAGACTTGCTTCAGTGGGGCTTTGGTGCTCACTGAGTCTGCCCCCTGAGTGTGTCCCTTATGGATCTGAGGAGTTGTAATCTGGATGCTCCCAATCTGAGCACTGGGTACACTGGCTCTTGGATCTCTAAGGAGGTGCTAATTTAGCCTCTTCCTGAGGCTACCCAGCAGGAGCTATGGAGAGATCTGCAGATTCCTCTTCTTTGTTTGGGGTTTGGAGGTGCCCAGATGAGGCCCAGCTGTGAAACAATGCAAGCTTCTGTGGGGCCTTGGGCCTTCTTTTGGAAGTTCTGGGTCTCTCTGACCAAGCTGCAGTTTGTTAGGTAATTTTCAGGTTGCAAAGGGCTAGGCCTTTCATATGCAAATGCCTCTGCACACAGCTTGGGTGGGGCAGGGTCTCGGGGGTTCAACAGGGTGGAGCAAGCAGCTATGGCTGCTACTCAGTCCTACTCTAAGAGGCACCACGTCTCAGTGTCCCACGGTAATCACTTCAGTCACCTCTGAGAGACAGTCGCCCTCGAGTTCCAACCGATGCAGACAGTCCAGTTTCTCCCTGTATGAATCCGGGTCCCCAAAGACTCGCCCAGAAGTGGAGTTCAGAGCATTGGGAGCTTGTGACTTTCTCCCGATTAAAAAAGACAACCATGTCCTCAGTTGCCTGACCTTTTCGAGTGTGCCTCCGTACCTCTGCACTTTACTTCCGCACCTCCTCTGAATCTCAGTGTGCTTTTCTCTTTCCTTCTAGTTGTAGAATTTCCACTCAGCCAGCCTTCCTGTGGTTCTGGATGATGTCCATTTTGTCTTTTAGTTGTATTTTTGAAGTGGTTGTGCAAGGCAGCAATTTCTGGTGTTTACCTATGCCGCTATCTTGGTTTCTTCCAGTTTGTTCATATTTACCTTCACTATGCTTTTTGTATGAAAGCAGAAATCTATGGAACTTTCCATGAATTATGACATATATATGCTTGATAAAAAATTTTAAAAAATAAGTGATTTTCATACCTTAAATATTTTTTTAGACTAGAAATTTTATTTTTAGAATTTGCATGAAAATGTTTTATATAATGCAGACAAATCGAGCTGCCTAACTAAGGGGGGATGGAGACTCTGAAGCTCTGCAATCCTGCAGGTGTCCACAGGGGAAACAGATTCCTATGGGAGAGAGTTTGGGAACTACCAGTTCTGAGAAAAATCCTTTTAATGACAAATCCTTTGATTTGAATGTTGCTGATACATTGTTTTAATGTATATACTTTTTTCACCTTTTTATATTGTTGAAAATGACACAATAGGAATAACATGGCAGATGTGTTCTCCTTATTAATGTTGGAACTTCAAGCTCCTTCCACTGTCTGGACAAAGTCCTCACCTAGAAATAAGCATAAACATCACAGAAGTAAATATTTAGGAAAGGAGCTTTTGGGGGAACAGAGAATAATGTTCCATGGGTAGTTTCTTAATTCAAGTTGTTTAAAAGTGTGAGTCACATAATACCTATTTTATTAATGCTGACATAAAATTGATTCAATAAAGGCCTTGGTCTTTATCTAGTATCGAGCTATTTATTTTACAAAGTCTGTCTAGTAATATTGCCACATTATCCATTTAATAAGGCCTGTCTGTCATGCTATTGTCATAAGTGTTAATAGAAACAGCCTCCAAAAATACTGAGGAACATGTTAGTCATCAAATTTGTCTTCACACCTGAAATTTGGTATTGGGTATCACATGATAATGATCACCACAGTGTTTAATGCTTAGTATACTATTTTAAACCCTGTTTCAGGCATTGAGTGAAAAGATACCTTTTTTAAGAAAAGTTTTATTAAGAACACTCTAGATCAGGACACTTTTAATATAATTGGAAGTATTCCCACACATTTCATTATTAAGTAGACTATAATTATAATTGTTTGTTTTCAAATGTAGCTCTAATTTCTAGAAAGAAAACAAGGTTATTACAATTACAGAATTATATATTGATTTTTGTTACTGTTATTTATCCTCACCTGAGGATACTTTTTCCATTGCTTTTCAGAGAGAGTAGGAGGGAGGAAGGAGGGGAGAGAGAAAAGAAACATCCATGTGAGAGAGAAATATCTAATGGTTGCCTCCCTCATACAACCCTACTGGGGGCTGGGAGCAAACCTGCGACCCTGGTAGGTGCCCCAGACCAGGAATCAAACCTGCAACCCTTACGTCAAAGGGCTGATGCTCTAACCACTGAGAAAAACCGGCCAGGGCCATATATTGATTTTTTTATTCCTCAAATCAAAGATTTTCTGAAACCTTTGTTGTCCATATGAATAAAGAAATGTCTCAGTCGTAATACAGACAGTAGCATAGTTTCCGTTATTTTTTGCAGTAGAATTTTCATGTGACCTTATGACAGTACCACTTTTGTAATTTTAGATTGAAAAATTAATAGCATAGAACATATCTTAAACTTTTAATTTTCTAAAGTATAAGAATAGAAAGCTCATTTTGTTATTATTTTTTGTCCTTTTGAAACAAGTTTATTAATTTGTTAGTAATATATATCTGATTGTTAGGCAGAATATGAAGATGAAGGGTTGGTCTCTCCTATTGGAAAATCAACTACATAATACGTTACAGTATGTGCAAACGTGTACATTGAGGAACTTGGCAAAAGTGTAATCAAATCCCGCTTTCAGTTTATTAAAGAATTTCTCAAGAGTGCCTTGGGGGAGGTGCAGCAACTTCATGACCAAGTCACAGATCTCTTCAGAATTCATTCTTATAAAGGCAGATTTGATTATGTTGATCCAAGTTATGCGGTGGTGGCAGGATGGGTAAAGGCAACGTTTCATTGTTAGTCTCCCCAAATGCTGTCTCACTTGATTTAGGAGGGCTTGGGAATTATCTTCCAGGGAATTTCTGCCATGTGAGTAATGTTCCTGAAAGTTTGTGCAGTCATGAGGAATGGGTCTCTCATTATCTGTGCATGATGGGGAACTGCTTTCTCTGATAAAACCTTTCCATCTCCTGGTAAAGGGGAAGCTGTGGTAAGACAAAGAGTTTTGCCTATGGTGAGAGAGGGGGGTGTCTTTTGTTTGTTGCAGTGAAATTCGTCAAGTGCAGTTGTGTGCTGTCTTTGCCAAGGTCTTACGGGAATCCTACGGGGCACAGGCTTTCTTGATGGCAGTTGGGGTTTTCAGTTCAATCTGTACTTGAGTCACCAGATGCAAATTAGACATTTCTCCCTTCAGCTCCCAGTATGCATTTTGCATTTCATCACTTGAAATGCTTAGTCTTTGGAGAGCTCTGCTCTGCAGATTGTCTTCCTGAGATGGATGTGTTTGTTTGGCTTTTTGAGGCTCTATTCTGAGAGAGTTACATTCTTTTTTCATCGGTTCTAGTTCTTGTTCCAAGCCATGGATCTTCAGGTCCCAACTCAGCTTTTCCACCTCCCAGTTTGATGAAGGTGGATTTAAATTCCTTATCACCTGCAGTGTTTCCATCTCTGTTCTTAGCCTGAGGACTTCTACCTCTTTAGACTGCTGCTGTTCATTCAATACTTTCAAACATTCAGGTTGTCTTTGTTCATTTTATCCAATTTTCTCTTTAAATTATCTCTATCAATGCAAACCTCTCAGTATGCATGATAGGCCTTATTTACTTGTTCTCGGCCCACAGAACATGTTTTTTCATCTAATAGAGCGCCTGTCAGCTTTTCTTCCGAAAATTTTACTCTTTTCTTTAGGAAAGGGTTTTTTTTCTCTGAATCCTTAAAGCGTTTTTTTGATGTCTTCATCAAAAAACAGTGACAAGGGCAAAATGTGAAGCAACAGACTCATCTGAATATCTTGAGTCCGGAGTCACTTATCTCTCCTATGGGCTTTTCCATGATTTAGAATGCAGACACCGTCTTTTGCCAGCATATCCATGACAGCCCGAGTCAGGCTGCCTCTGGATCCCGAGCGTTGGGAACAGGGTCACCAGAGGTCACCACGGGCTCCGTCCGGTTTCCTGGAAGACACCAGACACCACCTCTTCCCCAAGGAAGGCCTCTGCTCCAGGTACACCGCGGAAGGGTCCCATTGCTTTGGCCTGGGCTGTGCCAGGACCAACCACTGGGCTGGGGCCTGGGGAGCAGGAAGGAGTGGCAAGAGGGGCAGGAGAAGCTGAGGAGCCCCCAGGAGCAGACCCCCACCCAGCAACATGCCCGCGAGGCACAGAACCCCATGTGGTCAGCCCTCTCCCTCCGCCCCCCAGCAGGGAAAGGCAACTCAGGGGGGGTGTAGGCTAGCAGCACCTGGCCTGAAGGGGGATGTAAAGATCATTTAAAAGAAAAATCAATTTAAGTAAAAATAAAACAACCTCATAAAAACCTAAATTTTTATAAATAGTTTTTCTTGGAATCGCAAAGTAATGCATTCAGTGTTAAATATGACTTGACTTGTTTAAACTTCTTTAAACCAATGGTATCAAATATTACTTTTCTGAAGTTATGGTTAGTCAATGGACCAATAATAATTGTATTTTTATCAGATTAATCTAAATATCATTATATATGCATGCTCTCTATTATCAAAAATTAAAATGAGTCTGAATTATGTGATTATTTTTCTATTTGTGCAATCCCTAATGCTCCAGCCTCTAAAAGTAGTATTTAAAGGACACATTTCATAAGCTATATATCATTCCTCTAATAATGTCTCTTATTTAACTTAAATACTAAAAATAATATTTGACCTATTTCAGATATGGCAGGAGTATGGAGAAACCCTAACTAGAGAACGAAAAGAAGGTATGTTGCCAAAATTTATTAGATATCATTGATTTTGTAAATAAACTGAGAATAGGAAATGGCATCTGTTTCCATGTTTGGATGATATATACTGCATTAAATATTTTTTCCATGTGAATGAAAAATGTGAAATATAAACAGTCATAAGGAAGAATATACTTATCCCACATGTAATCATCATGTTCGATGGCTCTTTAAAGACCTCAGAAGTCTACCAGTATGCATCTCTCTTCATTTCTGGCTATTCTCTTCCTTCCCTCTGCCGTGGACTGTCGACCTGCACACTGAAACTATGGTCAGAAAACTGGCTTCATCACTTCTCATGTTTTTACTAGTGATATAAGGCCACATAACCAGACTCATCTAGTAATACTGTCAAGCAGTTACAGTTCATATAACTGTCAACTGAGGGGCAATATTCAAAACTCCAGTCATTGACTTGTCATTCTTTTACCTTCATGAAAACTCCAAATTCCTTTGCGTGGAGTAAAAACACTGAAATCCACTTAGTTGTTGCCAAATAATGCAGCCTTCTATTTGCTGCTCTGCCCCTTTGCTCTAGCAGCTAAACTAGACATTTCCAGTTCCACAAATGTTCTTCCTCATTTCTAGTTCTGGCATCTGCTTCATTTCTCTTTCTGGCATACTTTTTTTTTTTGTCCATCAGGTATCAACTTACATATCACCTCCACCAAAAAGCTGACAATATTGACACAAAACTGGGATGTCTCCTCTGTGTGCTCCAATAGTGCCCTGTGTTATATTGGTTGGTGCTATCTATGACTCTGAGTGAAATTGCCTGCTCGTTTGTTGTTTTTTCAGTTTACAGTAAACTAGAGGCCCAGTGCCCGAAATCTGTGCAAAGGTAGGGTCCTTAGGCTTGGCTGACAATCAGGGCCGATTGGGGCCTTCCAGCTCCGGGCCAGGGCCTTGCTTCATTCCGCACCACCTCCTGGTGGTCAACACACAGCATAGCAGCGTTCGAACTTCCGGTCTCCCAGTCAAACTCCTGAGGGGACACTTTGCATATTAGCCATTTATATATTTAAATGATAGTTCAGGGGTGGGCTGTGTCATCTTCATCTTGTAACTCCAGTGTTTGTCATACTACCTTAGTGCATGGTGTTGAATATGGGGAAAACCAGAAGCTCTGATACCTAGCCATGATACCAATTAATACAGTGTGCAACCACTGAATTAATAATTATGTTTCATAGTATTCTTGTGTTGTGTATTGTACCCAGATATAGAAGTCTTTATTGTTTTTAACACTTATACTTAGTTGTAGTTTAAAGAATACAATTCTTTTTCTTTCCAGATGCTGCTAAATTTGAAGCTGAATCCTATAGAGTTTCTCCTGTAGGATCTGTAGGATCAATCAGTCAGTCAAGTTCATGTCAAGATTTACTTTTGAAAACACAAAAAGAATATAAAGAGATTTTGCTGAAAAATTACATGATCTGAAACATAAACAGTAAAAAATTATTTACTGTACTGTTTACATAACATTTTGTTTTCCATTAGACACATGACGTGAACTTGTATTAAAGAAAAAATTTTTTGATCATATGTTTGATGAAAATTTATATATTATTTTAAACTGGGGTCTTTTGGGGGCATCTAAGTAAGTTTTAAGCAGATTTTGTAAATGAAAGCCAGCACTATTGAATTATACATATTCAAATTGCCCAAATACCAACTCTTTAAACAACATCAAAGCAAACAACTTGTCATTCATATTTTAGTGACGCTAGTTGATAGATTTATTTACATACTCCAATTTTATCACAATATTTGGTCCTAAAGATTTAGACAGAGATAATTTTGGTATCTGAGGCTATGGCTTCTGTTTAGCCATATTAAAATGTTATCGTGGCATTGGACTTATGCAATTTTAAACACAGATTTAAAAATTTTTCCTTGTGGGGAAATAAAGTTTGCCTAAGGCTTTTCTACTTTTCCATTTATTGAATGAATTTTTAGAAAGAGTCTAAAAATTACAGAAAGTTCCAAGTTTTAGTTCAAAGAACTCTGTTGCCTGAACTATTTGAGAGTAAATTGTTACACTGTGCCACCATGCTTTATTCCTTTAGTACATTCCACTTGTCTACCATACCACCTTCACAATCAGAAAATTCACACTAATACATTCTATAGTTTCATCCTCACATCCTTTTCAAATTTTGCCACTTGTCTGTATAGCATGAAGACCCTGTTCAGATCCATAGGTTCCATTGAGCTGTAGTGTCTACTCTTTTCCTTCAGGCTGGAGCAGGTCCTTAGTCTTTCCTTGACTTTCATGACATTGAATCCTTTGAAGAGGAAGTTCAACTAATGTATGTTGAACATCCTTCAATTTCAGATCATGGATTTTTCTGATGTTTCCTTATGATAATATTAGAGGCCCAGTGCATGAATTTGTGTATCAGTGGGATTCCTTGGCCTGGCCTGCAAGATTAGGCTGAAACCAGCTCTCCAACATCCCCTGAGTGGTTCTGGGTTACGAGAGGGGACATGGGAGGTTGGCCAGCCAGGGAGGGACCGTGGGAGGGCTCCAGGGCATGTCCAGCCCATCTTCATCAGCCAGACTCAAGCAGCAAGCTAATCTACCGGGTCGAGTGTCTGCCCCCTGGTGGTCAGTGCATGTCATAACAAGTGTTTGAGTGGCCTTAGTATAGCATATTACACTTTGATTGGTTGAACAGATGACCAGACACTTAGCATATTAGGCTTTTATTATGTAGGATTTAGATCAGACATTTTTATCAAGAGCATCACAGAAGTAGTCCTATACTCTTCTCATTGCATCCTGTGATGTGACCTACAGTTTTGATTTGTCATTCTTTGTGATGTTAATGTTCATCAGTGAAGGCAGTATCTACTGGGTTTCTCCACTGTAATGTTTCTTTTTTCACTTCACAATTATTGCTTTATAGGGAAGTTTTTAGAGTCAGTGTAAATATCTCTTCTTCATTAAACTTTTAATTTATTCATTTATCAAATGAATTCGTGGTTTATTTCATATAATGGGTTATAATTTGTTAAAATTACTTTTAGAATTTTTCTTTTAGAAATATTCTGTATTAGAAGTTTCAGTCTTATAGAAAAGTTACAACAACAGTACAAAAAAAATCCTAAAACCATTCCCCAAATGTTAACATTTTACTACAATACTTTAACCTTTCTCCCTTCTTGTCTATTACCTAAATAAATATAAATGTAGGTTTGTTAGATATAATATATGAACCATTTGTAAGTTACAGACATGACACCTCTTTACTCCTAAACACTTTAGTGTGCATTTCCTAAGAAAAGGGAATTATCTTACATAATGGACACTAATAAAAGACAAATATGCTAATTAAAGCAAAAGAACCACAGAAGTCCAAAAGTGCATTTGGTATCTTATTAGTAGTACTATTAGTAGTGCTGTATAAAAATTTTAAAAACTATTATAGTTTAAAATGAATACTTATCTAACCTAATAAGAGAGAAACATGTAAATAGACCTCACCTCTGCTATGCCCATGATACGCCCACCAGCCAATCAGAGCGACTATATGCAAATTAACCCAACCAAGATGGTTGCCGGCAGCCATGGAGCTGGAGCAAGCAGGAGGCTTGGTTGCCCCGGCGATGAAGGAAGCCAAGCTTCCCACCTGCTCTGGCCGACTGTGGCCTCCGCAAAATGCAACAAAGTTTCAATTATAGAAGCTAAATAAATCCCAGATACCTGCTTCCAGCCAGCCTCCACTGGGAATTTGGGTGGCTGGGGGCTGTGGCCAGACTGCAAACAGCCATCAGCCCCTTACCCAGGCTGGCCAGGCACCCCAGCGGGACCCCCACCCTGAGGGGCTGTGACCAGCCTGAAAATGGTCCTCAGCCCCTCACCCAGGCAGGCCAGGCACTCCTATATAATAAAAGGTTAATATGCAAATTCACCCTAACCGCAGAACGACGGGAATGACTGGTCACTATGACACACACAGACAACCAAGGGGCAGACACTCAACGCAGGAGCTGCCCCCTGGTGGTGGTCAGTGCAGTCCCACAGGGGGAGTTCGCTCAGCCACAAGCCAGGCTGATGGCTGCCAGTACTGCGGTGGTGGTGGGAGCCTCTCCTGCCTCCTCAGCAGCACTAAGGATGTCTGACTGCAGCTTAGGTCTGCTCCCTGCTGGCAAGTAGATATCCCCTGATGGCTTCTGGGCAGCAAGAGAGATGTCTGACTGCCAGCTTAGGCCCATTCCCCCAGGGAGTGGGCCTAAACCAGCAGGTGGACATCCCCCGAGGGGTCCCAGACTGCGAGAGGGCACGGGCCGGGCTGAGGGACCCCCTCAAGTGCACAAATTTTTGTGCACCAGGCCTCTAGTTATGTTGTGTTTAGGATGTATTCCTTTTGGTTTGCTTAGTTTTTGGTTTTCATCAATTTTGGAAAATTCTGTGTTTATTTTTTCGAGTATTTATTTGCCATTCATCCTATTCTCTTTTTCTGGAACTATGACTAGATAGTTAACATATGTTGCTAACCGTAGTTTTCATATTATCTATTTTTGTCTGTGTGTATTACATTCTCGATAATCTCGTCAGACCTATTTGCTAGTTTATCAATTCCCTTTTTATTACTTTGTTGCCTAATCTAGCTACTAAGTTTTCTATTTCAATTACTATACTATATCCTTCATTTCTAGAAATTCAATTTGTTTCTTAATAAAATATCTTTGTTCATTTTTAAAATAGTTACTTATTTTGTGCTCATAATTGTTTTTTTGTTGTTTTTTTTAGCTTTGGATATTTTTTATTTCCTGATTTATTTTTTTTAATATATTTTTTATTGCTTAAATTATTACAAAGAGTATTACATATTTCTCCTTTATTTCCCCCGCCCTTGACAATCCCCTGGCCTCCCCTACCCCCAAGTGTCTTATGTCCATTGGTTATGCTTATATGCATGCATACAAGTCCTTTGGTTGATCTCTTACCACCCCCCCTGCCCCCCCGCCCTCCCCAGCCTTCCTGCTGTAGTTTGACAGTCTGTTCGAGGCAACTCTGCCTCTGTATCTATTATTGTTCAAAAGTTTATAAAGGTCTCTATTATCCATGAATGAGTGAGATCATGTGGTATTTTTCCTTCATTGACTGGCTTATTTCACTTAGCATAATGCTCTCCAGTTCCATCCATGCTGTTGCAAATGGTAAGAGTTCCTTCTTTTTTACAGCAGCATAGTATTCCATCGTGTAGATGTACCACAGTTTTCTAATCCATTCATCTACTGATGGGCACTTAGGCTGTTTCCAAATCTTAGCTATGGTGAATTGTGCTGCTATGAACATAGGGGTGCATATATCCTTTCTGATTGGTGTTTTTGGTTTCTTGGGAAATATTCCTAGAAGTGGGATCACAGGGTCAAATGGGAGTTCCATTTCCAGTTTTTTGAGGAAACTCCATACTGTCTTCCATAGTGGCTGCACCAGTCGGCATTCCCACCAGCAGTTCACAAGTGTTCCTTTTTCTCCACATCCTCTCCAGCACTTGTCATTTGTTGATTTGTTGATGATAGCCATTCTGACAGGTGTGAGATGGTACATCATTGTTGTTTTGATTTGCATCTCTCAGATGATTAGTGACTTTGAGCATGTTTTCATATGTCTCTTGGCTTTCTGAATGTCCTCTTTTAAAAGGTGTCTATTTAGGTCCTTTGCCCATTTTTTGATTGGATTGTTTATCTTCCTTTTGTTAAGTTGTATGAGTTCCCTATAAATGTTGGAAATTAGGCCCTTATCAGATATAATGTTGGCAAATATGTTCTCCCATGTAGTGGGCTTTCTTGTTGTTTTGTTGATGGTTTCTTTTGCTGTGCAGAAACTTTTTATTTTGATGTAGTCCCATTTGTTTATTTTCTCTTTAGTTTCCAATGCCCTAGGATCTGTATTGGTGAAGAAATTATTTCGGCATATGTCTGAGATTTTGTTGCCTTTGGATTCTTCTAGTATTTTTATGGTTTCCCATCGTATATTTAAGTCCTTTATCCATTTTGAGTTTATTTTTGTGTATGGTGTAAGTTGGTGGTCTAGTTTCATTTTCTTGCATGTATCTGTCCAATTTTCCCAACACAATTTATTGAAGAGACTGTCTTGACTTCATTGTATGTTCTTGCCTCCTTTGTCAAATATTAATTGAGCTTATTGGTTGGGGCTGATTTCTGGGCTCTCTATTCTATTCCATTGATCTATATGACTGTTCTTGTGCCAGTACCAGGCAGTTTTGAGAACAGTGGCTTTGTAATACAGCTTGATATCTGGTATTGAGATCCCACCTACTTTGTTCTTTCTCAGGATGGCTGCAGCTATTCGGGGTCTTTTTTTATTCCAGATGTATTTTGGGAGAGTTCGTTCTAGGTCTGTGAAATATGCCGTTGGTATTTTAATGGGAAGTGCGTTGAATTTATAGATTGCTTTGGGTAGTATGGACATTTTAATGATGTTGATTCTACCAATCCAAGAACATGGTATGTTCTTCATCTCTTTATGTATTCCTCTATCTCTTTTTTCAACGTCCTGTAGTTTTCTGAGTAGAGGTCTTTTACCTCTTCAGTTAAGTTTATTCCTAGGTAGCTTAATTTTTTTGGTGTGATGGTAAATGGGATTGCTTTTTTAGTCTCTCTTTCTGCAAGTTCACTATTGGTGTATAGAAATGCAATAGATTTCTTGGCGTTAATTCTGTATCCTGCTACATTGCCGAATTCTTTTATTAAGTCTAATAGTTTTTTGATGGAGTCTTTAGGGTTTTTTAAGTATAATATCATGTCATCTGCAAATAAGGACAGTTTTACTTGCTCTTTTCCAATTTGGATACCTTTTATTTCTTCTTCTTCTCTAATTGCAATGGCTAATACTTCCAGTACTATGTTGAACAGGAGTGGTGAGAGTGGGCATCCCTGTCTTGTTCCTGTTCTTAGGGGAAATGGTGTTAGTTTATGTCCATTGAGTATGATGTTGGCTGTGGGTTTGTCATATATGGCTTTTATTATGTTGAGGTATGATCCTTCTATTCCCACCTTGCTGAGAGTTTTTATCAAAAATGGGTGATGAATTTTGTCAAATGCTTTTTCTGCATCAATTGATATGACTATGTGTTTTTTTTCCTTCAATTTGTTTATGTGATGTATCACGTTTATTGATTTGCGTATATTGTATCATCCTTGCATCCCTGGGATAAATCCTACTTGGTCATGGTGTATGATCTTTCTGATGTACTGCTGGATCCGATTTGCTAAGATTTTGTTGAGGATGTTGGCATCTATGTTCATGAGGGATATTGGCCTGTAATTCTCTTTCCTTGTGTTGTCTTTACGTGGTTTTGGTATTAGGGTGATGCTGGCTTCATTGAATGAGCTTGGAAGTGTTCCTTCCTCTTGAATTTTTTGTAGTAGTCTGAGGAGGATAGGTTTTAGTTCTTCCTTGAATGTTTGGTAAAACTTCCCTGTGAAGCCGTCTGGTCCTGGGCTTTTGTTTGCTGGAAGCTTTTTGATGACTGCTTCAATTTCTTCCATAGTTATTGGCCTGTTGAGATTTTTAGATTCTTCCTGATTAAGTTTTAGAATGTTGTATTTTTCTAGAAATATGTCCATTTCCTCCAGGTTGTCTAGTTTGTTGGAGTAGAGTTGTTCATAGTATTTTTTAACAATCATTTGTATTTCTGTGGGGTCTGTTGTTATTTCGCCTCTATCATTTCTGATTTGGTTTATTTGGGACCTCTCTCTTTGCTTCTTGGTGAGCCTGGCTAGGGGTTTGTCAATCTTGTTTATCCTTTCAAAGAACCAGCTCTTGGTTTCATTGATTTTCTGTATTGTTTTTTTGGTCTCTATGTCATTTATTTCTGCTCTAATCTTTATTATTTCCTTCCTTCTGCTTACTCTGGGGTTTTCTTGTTGCTCTCTTTCTAATTCTTTGAGATGTAGAGTTAGATGATTTACTACCATTTTTTCTTGTTTGTTGAGGTAGGCCTGTAGAGCTATAAACTTCCCTCTCAGGACTGCTTTCATTGTGTCCCAAAGGTTTTGGATTGTTGTGTTTTCATTGTCATTAGTGTCCAGGATGTTTTTAATTTCTTCTTTGATCTCATTGGTAACCCAATCAATATTTAATAACATGCTATTCAGCTTCCAAGTGTTTGAGTATTTTGGGTTGTTTTTATTGTAGTTTATTTCTAATATTATGCCCTTGTGGTCTGAGAAGATGCATGGTATGATTTCAATCTTTTTGAATTTCGGGAGACGTTGTTTTTGACCCAATATGTGGTCTATTTTTGAAGATGTCCCATGAGCACTTGAGAAGAACATATATTTTGTGGCTTTGGGGTGTAGTGTTCTGAAGATGTCAATTAACTCCATCTGATCTAGTGAGTCATTTAGGATTGCTGTTTCTTTGCTGAGTTTTTGTCTAGCGGATTTATCCAGTGATGTCAGTGGTGTATTAAAGTCCCCTACTATGATTGTATTGTTGTTGATCTCTCCCCTGATATCTTCCAGGAGTTTTCTTATGTATGTGGGTGCTCCTGCATTGGGTGCATATATGTTTATCAGGGTTATATCTTCTTGTTTTATTGATCCCTTTAGTATTATGAAGTGGTCTTCCTTATCTCTTGTTATGGCCTTCACTTTGAGGTCTATTTTGTTGGATATAAGTATTGCTACCCCAGCTTTTTTTTTCATTTCCATTTGCGTGAAAGATATTTTTCCATCCCTTCACTTTCAGTCTGTGTGAGTCCCTTCTAATGAGGTGGGTCTCTTGTAGACAGCAAATGTATGGGTCATGTTTTTTTATCCATTCAGCCACTCGATGTCTTTTGATTGGCCCATTTACTCCATTTACAGTTAAAGTTATTATTGAAAGGTACTTGTTTGGAGCCATTTCTATTTTTTTGTGGCTGTTTTCTTTCTGGGCTTTTTATTTCTTCTTTTTACACCAGTCCCTTTAGCATTTCTTGCATTGCTGGCTTGGTGGTGATGAACTCCCTTAGCCTTTTTTTGTCTGTGAAGCTTCTTATTTCCCCTTCAATTTTGAATGATAGCCTTGCTGGATAGAGTATTCTTGGATTCAGTCCTTTGTTTTGCATCACTTTGTAAATTTCTGTCCATTCTTTTCTGGCCTAATGTGTTTCTGTTGAGAAATCATTTGATAATCTTATGGGGGATCCTTTGTAGGTAACTCTCTGTTTCTCTCTTGCAGCCTTTAAGATTCTCTCTTTGTCTTGTACATTTGCCATCGTTATTATGACGTGTCTTGGTGTCTTGGTGTCGGTGTTTTGGGGTTCATCTTGCCTGGGACTCTCTGTACTTGTGTAACTTTTTTCTTCCCCATATCTGGGAAGTTTTCTGTCATTATTTCTTCAAATAGATTTTCTAATCCTTGCTGCTCTTCTTGTCCTTCTTGCAGCCCTATTATGCGTATGTTACTTCGTTTCATGTTGTCCCGAAGCTCCCTTAGGCTCTCCTCCTGTTTTTTAATTTTTTTCTCCAGTTGCTGTTCAGATTGAGCTTGTTTCTCTGCCTTATCTTCTAACTCACTAATCCGGTCCTCTGCTTCTTCTAGTCTGCTGTTGAAACTTTCCATGGTGTTTTTGATTGTAGCTATATCACTTTTCATTTCTTCCTGATTCTTGCATAGGTTGTTGATTTTCTCATCCATCCGGTGAATGAATTGTACAACCATTATTCTGAATTCTTTTTCTGTCATGTTGCACGCTTCAACTTCATTAATTTCCTTTCTTGGTGATTCCTCATTGTCTTTCCTCTGGGTGTTGTGTTGTCTCTTCATTCTGATTATCTCCTGATGGTTCAAAGGTCGAGTTGCGTGGGCCTGGGCCGTGTGCAGTGATAGGCTCCCACCACCCTAGTGTCACTGAAGAGCTCTGACACTAAGATGTGTGGTTGTTGTTGGTTGGTTGGAACCAGGCTCGCTCTGTGTCAGTGTTGCCAGCACTCAATGTGGCCTCGCACATGCCCTTAGAATTAGGGACCTTGCCTGCACTGTACTGAAATAGAGGCCCCCTGGAGCGTGTTGAAAACCAGAGCCCCCTAGCTTGCGCCAGGAGTCAGAGTTCCCCAAGAGTCCAGTATCAGAGTCTCTGTTGCTTCGCGCGACCTCGCCTTGAGAAACAGGGTGTCTGTGTGCCCTTGCACCAGGAATTGGATTCACTGGCTCTTAGTATGAATGCACAGGAAATCAGGATCTCAGGCACAGGTGATAAGAAACACAGTCAAGTCACTGGTGCTTGGTGCTGCCTCCTGCCCTGAGAAACAGGGTCCCTGGGCCTGTGCTAGGCGGACAAATTCCCCTTCCGCGATTGCTCCCAGCCCAGGGCTCCAATGCTAGCAGTGCGCGCAGGATTAGTTCCTGGTGGTGTGCGCCCTTATGCTCCCAGCCCAGGGCTCCAAAGCCCGCAGTGCACGTAGGATCAGTTCCTGCTGGTGCGCGCTTATGCTCCCAGCCCAGGGCTCCGAAGCCCGCAGTGCGCGTAGGATCAGTTCCAAGGTGCTCGTGCACTTCCAGGCCAAAGTTCCTGCAGCACTGAGGCCCCGGCAAGGTGTAGGTCTATCAGTTAGTTACTCTGGCGCTGCCCGCGAGCCTGGGGGAAGGGGGAATGGGCTCTGTTACTCACAGATCTGCCGCAGGGATTTCTGAACTTTTGGTGTCCGAAGGTCTGTAGCTGTGGTCACAGGTCTCTGTCCCCAGTAGCTGCAGGGTCCTGGTATGCGTCTGAGATCAGACTGGGTGGTGCTGAGGCCAGGATCCTAGTCTCAAGCAGCTCTGTCTTGTGCTCATAATTGTTATCTCAACTTCTTTATCGATACCAAAAATATGGTATATTATATTTTCAAATAATGTGAAATGTTGAAATCTGTTTCCTTGTTCATGTTGTGATATTTTTTGGTTTGTTTTGCAATAGTAACCACTTCCTTGGAACTTTACTGTTGAGAGTTGTTGGAGCCTCAGGTTGAATGTGAGTTTTGCCAGATAGGGTCTGAATTTGCTTCTATCGAGTACTCAGAAGCCAATATTTCAGGATCACTTTTAGACATATTTTCAGCTTGATTTTCTTCACTGACTTTGGAACACAATTCAGCATGAAGTTATACATTTTTAGTGGATGCTCTCCCACAGATAGGTTTAGCTGCGGGCCCCATCTTTAGGGCAGGTTTACCTCAAATTCACCATGACACTGAGTTCCAGCTTTATATGGATAAGGGAGAATGATTTCTGCTATTACACGTCTCCCAAGCTAGGCTCTGGTGTAGTCTCCTATACTCTCATAGTTCTTAAAATAAATCTCAAGTTCATTGGTGTTTTATGGAAGCCTTCAGGGTGAAAGCTAGATTAAGGGCTTATTTCTCTCTCTTATACTTTGTATTGGTGTCCTGATGATTTCCTGTTTCCTTGATAGATAAAATATACATTAAAAAAAACTTAAATATTTTTTCAGATGTTTTCATTAGTAAAAGTAAAATTTTTCATTGAGTCTTATCTACCATATTGCTAGAGATCGAATACAACATTCCATTTTTTTAAACCCTCATGGAATTGTTCCAGATTTTCTAGGCTTATGATGCAATTACAGTTAAATAACTAAAGGGCCTTTGGTATTTTCCAACAGCTATAGGGGCTGAAATTTCTATGCAGTATTAGAGGTGTAGGAGCAGGAACTGCCAGCTATTAAATTTTAATTTCTCACACCATAAACCCACTTTTATACTAAATTCAGCCAGGTAGAATTAGGAGTTTTCCACTTTAATAAACTTTATTATCTCACTAGAGTCCCATTTGCAGGAAGATTCCTGCAAGAATAGGGCTTCGTTCCTGTCTCTGCAGTTCCTACCCCACCCGTCTCTGCCACTCCTACCCTGCCCTTCTCTGCCACTCCTACACCGCCCTTCTCTGCTGTTTCTCTCCCACCCATCTCTGCTACCTCTGCTCTGTTGCTTGGCTTCCTTCTACGGTGTCTTCAGTCTTCACCCCCAGCTGGTATATGCAAATTAGCTGCCATCTTTGTCGGCGGTTAATTTGCATATTGCTCTGATTAGCCAATGGTGGGCATAACGAAGGTATGGTCAATTTGCATTTTGTCTACTATTAGATAGGATAATGAGATCTGGTTATTCACTTATTGATGAGAACAAATAATTGCTGTGTTAATAAGTATACTGTATATTGGCAATATACTTGGGCAATAAACATACATTGATAATATAAATTATATATTGATGGAAATAAACACTGTGTCAATTTAAAATTTTTTTCTACATTAAGACAACTTTTTTAAACCTCAAATTTTCTTTATATTCCCCATATTCCCCATATTCAAAATACATAGCAAATGTACATTTATAAGATTTCCATAAATCACATTTAATTCAGTTAATAATTTACTTTTCATTTATGATGTTGGTAATTTGCATATTCACATGCAACATTTACTTCTTAAGAAGAATACTTATTTATTCTGAATGGGCACAGGAAGTAGTATAGGAAAAATGCAGTCTTGTAAGCCTTAGAAATAGAAGTACAGGAAAACAAGTGAAGAAGTATGTATATACTGAGTCACATTTCTCTGGTACTTTTATGGACAATGACTATAGAATTTTTAAGAAATTAGTCTCAAAAATCACAGCATTAATTTATACCCCATCTTTATCTGTCTTACTGGAAATGTTTTAACTGGAAATGTGCCATAACTTAAATGGTGCAAGTTTAAAAAAAATATTACAAAGGATATTAAAGGTATTAAATTATCTGTAGCCATATTGACTATATGGCTATATCTTGGAACATAATTTTTGCTATGTGTTTTAAGTGAAGTTTGAGGTTTCTTTTTCTCATGGTAGTTTAGAAACATACCTAATTTCATTGAAAACATATCAAGACCCTAAAGTATACGTAATATATTATACTTGGCATCCATTGCCCCAGTTGAGAATGGTAAAAATGTTAAGAGTTCCCAAATGAAATGCAACTACAAAGAAGTGAGTCTGATTTTTCAATGAACATAATTTCTAGATCAAATGTGTTACTTTTTCAACATATTTACTTTGGGAGGCAATATATTTATTTTGATGATGCTGTCATTCCTCAATATAATTTGTAAAATTATTTTTAAATTTGCCTTGACAGGCAATTTTCAAACCCCTTCCCCTTTTTCCTATTATACTACACATCCTCCGATGTACATAACACACACATAAACACAAACACATGCACTTCCTTTCTTGAAAAAAGCCCAGCATTACTTAATTTGAACATCCATTTATTCAACAAATTGGTATCAGAATAATGTTTGGCTGCCTCCAAAACCAAATCTATGCCTAAAAGACAAATAGATCTCAACCCTAACAATATTCAAAACCAGGTTGAAATAAATTCCCCTCCAAAAAAATCCCCCAAATATTTTAAGTAATAACACCTTTATTGGAATAAGTTCATTGCAAACCAAGACCTTTACTTATAAAATGACACGATTCATTCGAAAGTATAAACTGAGCTGTGTTCCCTCAAACATCAGTTGCATTAACTCACAGTAATAACAAACAATACTTATATAGTGCTTTTCTGTTTACAAGCAATTTCTAAATCACTTTTCTCATTGGATCCCTAACATAATCCTGTGAAATAACTCAGATATAGTAGCTTAGGGACCTTAATTATTTCATTGTGTTCCTGGATATCTTTTAAAATCCTTAGTCTCAGCAAAATCTGTTAAAAATTGATGTTACTTGAGAGTTTTCATGACAAGAATAAAATTGTAACTACGTGAGATGATAAATGTTAACCTAGCTGTTGTATAAATCATTTCACAATATATACATACTGGAGGCCCAGTGCACAAAAATTTGTGCACTCGGGGGTGGGGGCTCCTCAGCCAGGCCTGTGCCCTCTCGCAGTCTGGGACCCCTTGGGGGATGACCACCTGCTGGCTTAGGCCCGCTCCCCAGGGGATTGGACCTAAGCTGGCAATCAGACATCCCTCTGGCAGCCCGGGAGACCTCGGGGGATGTCCATTTGCCAGCGGGGAGCAGACCTAAGCTGTAGCTGGACATCCTTAGTGCTGCTTAGGAGGCAGGAGAGGCTCCCACCACCACCGCTGTACTGACAGCCATCAGCCTGGCTTGTGGCTGAGCAGAGCTCCCCCATGTGGGAGTGTACTGACCACCAGAGGGCAGCTCCTGTGTTGAGCGTCTTCCCCCTGGTGGTCAGTGTGTGTCACAGTGACCAGTCATTCCCAGTCTTTCTGCTGTTAGGTGTACTGGGCTGCTGTGCTGTCTGTTCCTGGAACAGACAGATAGGAAGGTACTGACATCAGGTCAGGCCTTGAGACATGGTCTCATGGTCCCTCCTCAATATACTGTGCTCTCTGTTCCCGGAAAACATAGATAGGAAGGTGATAATGCTATACTGTATCGGGAACAAATTGTGTAAACAAGGCTTTGTAACTTTGTAGTTTTTGCAAATAAATATGGTGTAACTTTTGCAGTCTACACCAGTTCAGCCTTTTGCTTCGGTGGGGTGCTGGGACTGTGGTCAGCCGGCTGGCTTAATAAAGGCACCTAAATTTAAATTCTGAGTCGGTGGTCTATCTCGCTGAGTCAACCCATAACATTTGGAGGCCCGCAGCGAGATTCCCGGCAGGGAGGAGAGGGACCCCTTGTTTAGGGCAGGAGGCTCTCCCCCAGCAGGGAGGAGAGGGACCCCCTATTCAAGGCAGGAGGCTCTCCCCCACTTGTCGCCGGTCACTCAGCGAGATACCCCACACCTGTGGAGAACGACTACCAAGGAGGCCTCCAGTCCACCCCAAAACTTTCAATTCAGAAACCAAGCCACCTGGACTCTCGAGAGAGGTAAGGGACCGGTCGTTAAACAGGAATTGGGACGTCCCATGGAAGGACCTATACGGAGGGCTGGACGCAGCGGTACTCCTGGTCCTGACCCGCGGACACGACGGTGGCCGGGGTCCCTGGTTTGTGCGGCTGTAGGCTGCACTGGGTTTGTCTGTCTGGTATATGTTTATCTTGCTGTTTATTGTTAAAACGTTGTCTGCTTCTGTGTACACCCTGCTGCAATGTTTTTTGAAAATTTTCAGGACTTCAAGGAGCAAGCTGCAGGTTCCGGGCAACCTTAGGTTGCATTTGGCTGATTTATTTTGTCTTTGTTCTTTGTTGTCTTTGTCTTTGTCAAATGGGATAGGGTCAGTCATCTTTGTCGACCCCCTATCAGTCAGGCCCACTCCGGGTGAGTGGAAGGGGAACTTGATCACCTCCCGGGAAGCTATAGCGCTCCCTCAGGAATTAGGAAATTGTAAGGAATTGGGTGGATTGTTTAAACTCTGAGTGAATGTCTGGTGAAAGTGTGTGAGTGTGGAGGGAGGGGGCTTGCCCTCTCCTCTCCTTTATGTGGCTCCATGACTTCGGTTACGGAGTCCGAGTGGGCACCAACCTGTGGTTCCGCGATTCGTCATATGGCATAACGGTGACTCACCCCCATGTGGAGGTGACCAGGCCCAGGGTTTATACGGATGCACCTTAGCTACGACGAATCTAAGCTCCCAAGGGACGCGGCCAGGCGGGCATCTGAGTGAGGATCTGTGAAAACAGGTCACCCCCTCCCTTGTCTGTCTCTCGCCACCAATCATCATGGGGTCGGGACAAAGTTTGTGTGGGACTAGCCAATTTACTACAGAGAAGGAGGAAAAAAGTGTAAATCATTACTGGTCTGTGTGAAGTAAAAGCTACTTTGATTTATTCTGCTTTCTGTTGATATGCTTGGCTGAACGTTTGGGCTGGTCCCTTAGCAGTCTGCAAATAGTCTCTCGGCAGCTGCAAGAATTATTTTTCTCAGAGTCTTTTGCTCACTGTTAAGGAGACTTAGCCCACTTAGTTAATAAAGATTTCTGTCTATCCGCTGGTCTTCCCTAGGTTGTAATTTACTGTATTAAACTGAAATTCTAGGGTAGATTTAAAGGTTATAATGTTAATTCTTTTGATTTACAGCGATTCTGTGAATGAGAGTGGCCCACTTTCCAGGAGAGGTGGCCGGATGCAGGGTCTTTTGATCTGACCACTGCCTACTGGGTCCATTACGTCATACACGGCCGCCCAGGGCATCCTAATCAAATTCCTTATATTCAAGTTTAGGTTGACATATTGTTCAAGAAACCCCGGTAAATGAGGGCTTGCCTCCCGAGGGAAAATTGGGACAGAGACAGACAATTCTTTTGGCCTGGCCCCAGAAGGGAAAGGCTCCCTGGGTCCTTCAGGGAGAGCAGGAAGAACCCATTAGCCGGCCGCCCCCTATGGTCCCCTGGCGCTGGATTCAGGTGAGCCCGGGCCTCAGGCCCAGGCCAAGCCACCAGCTCGACCCGGAGCCCCTGCCTCCCCTGATGCCAATTGTCTTCCCTCTGCACCCACCGACGGGAGGGGCTTTGTCGTCCTTCAACCCCTTCAGTCTGTCCCATACTAGACAGGGACAGCGTATGGGGAGGGGGAGGGGGGAGAACCTGCAAGACCTTATGACATCTGCCAGTCCTGCAGTTCCTATGTTGCCACTACTGCAGGCCGGCCCTCTAGATCTGGGGCTAGACAGGCAGCCCTCTGGGGAAGCAAGGCAGACCGAGGCGCTATTCCCAGCTCCAGACCAGATTAGGGAGTGAATGATCAAAGAAGGGGGGCTGGATGCCTGAGCTGCCTGCAGTGGCCCTAAAAAAGCAGCAGCAGCAGCAGCAGCAGCAGCAGCAGCAGCAGCAAGAAAATAGACCTGACATTAGCTTGCAGGCTACAGCAGTTAAGCCATAAGGCTGAGATCTATAAAAGCTGAAGATAGAGTTAGTAAAAGCTCCCTACTTGCAAATGTACTGAAAGGGTTTAGTACCTGTTGCTGCTGGAAGAGGAGGGGCTGATATCCCCTTCCAGTACACTCCCTTCAAAGAGGCCTGGTCGCTGCTCTGCCATAAAAGGGACTGGTGGGAAGACAAGGAAAGCAGGGCCCTGTAACTATAAACAGAGTTAAGAAAAAGGCACTCTCCCTGGACCTGGGAGCCATCAGGACTTTGAAATTCTCCAAGAGAGGAGAAGTCTGACTCAGAGACTAGCCGAAACCTCGTTGGGTTAGGAGGACCGGAAGCTGCATATTGAACTTATAGACTGCAATTTGCTAGGCAGAGGTCCAAGCCCAGTTGTATAGGGATTAAGCTACCTATGTACAGCAAAACAACTTTCTCCTGTGCCAGAATACATTTTAAGGAAATTGGACAAACTGTATTTGTGCCTAGAAAGAAGAACTGGCCTATGTGTAAACTGTCCAGGAAAAAGGCTATGTGGAATGAACCCAAAAAGTAAATGGTGTCTAGCTGCCTAGAGG
This sequence comes from Myotis lucifugus, assembly GCF_000147115.1. Taxonomy (NCBI): domain Eukaryota; kingdom Metazoa; phylum Chordata; class Mammalia; order Chiroptera; family Vespertilionidae; genus Myotis; species Myotis lucifugus. Next base: position 16,857 of record NW_005872323.1, on the reverse strand, counting down.
GCAGTTGCCCAGGTGGGCAAAGAAGAATACCCATTAAATTTTGGTCTCTATTGAGAGACAGTTGACAGTTAGCAACCTGTATACTGTCTTACAGGCCTGTGTGACCATGCCCATGTCAGGGGTGGCACAAAACCTCAACTGTAGGAAACTGGGGAAGGCCTGTCTAGAACAGACAGGGTTAATAAAGTCCCCAGGTCTGTTACTAGCCCTCTGTTACAGGAATTACAGACCCTGTGAGGTCCTGTGACATATAAGACCCTGTAGGGAAATAAAGCTCCTTTAGTCCATTCTGAAAGAACAAATAAAAGACAGATTAAAGGCTGTGTTTCCCTCCAGGCAACCCAACTGGAACCGCTATAGTGACAGGGGAAAGGAGGCTCTCGATCGGTATCGCCAGACTCTATTAGGGGGCATCCGAGCTGCTGCTTGGAGACCCACAAACCTCTCTAAGGTGACAGAGACAGTCCAGGGGCCTAACCCTGATGCCCTGGAAAGTCGGAGGGCTGTCAATGTTGCATTTGTTTCCAAGTCGGCCCCAAATATTAGGAAAAAATGACAGAAGTTAGAAGGCTTTGAGGGGAAATCAATCTCTAAGTTGGTTGAGGTGGCCCAGGAGGTTTTTGACAATCTGAAGGACCCACTGGCAGGTTTAAACACCTGGATGGCCAAGGTCCTCCTGGCCCTAAACGACGAAAATGGCCCAAGGGGCCAGAGAGACAACAAGGGCAAAGAAAAGCCTTGTGGAATAAAAGGAGTTCAACCCAGGCTTGGGAAAAATCAATGTGTATTTTGCAGAAAGGAAGGGCATTGGAAAAGGGAGTGCCCTGAATGTGTGGGGGAACCGACTCCCTCCCATGCTGGTGGAGGAGGTGGATTGGGGTTGTCGGAGCTCAGCTGGCCCCCAGGAGCCCAGAATAACCCTGACAGTGGGGGGCCAAAAGGTGGACTTCCTTGTGGAACTCATAGCACTCACTCAGGCCCTCTGGTAGGGAAAGGGGAAAAGAGTAAACATTTCAGCTTCCTGAAAACAGCTGCCTTGAACCCTGCCACACTCCTCCCTGACGAGAAGGCAGAGGCCCCTTTGCCTGACTGCGAGAAGACACTGACTACCCTAACTTCCCTCCGTGAGGACCTTGTGGACCAGCCCTGCAGACTATGGATGAGACCCTCTACACGGATGACGGGAGCAGCTTCGTAGAGGAAGGTACCCGGTAGCGGGGGGTACATGAGGAGGAGCCAGGGGAGATCTAAGAAGCCCTGGTAAGCGCCCCGACACTGGCCCTGCCAGACCTACCCAGGGACTACAGGGATATATGTCCTCACACTGCCCTTACAGGAGGACATGGGAGCCACCTTAAAGAAGTCTCCTGACCTCAGGAGGAAAGGAAAAAGCTCCTGAGATACTTAATCATCTGGCAGCCATATAGGGGCCAAGGAATTGACTAAAAGACCAGTAGGGCCCCTAGAAGTTCTCATAGCCCTGCCAGCATGAAGGCTCCCAGAGAAGCCTACTCATCTGCCAGAGGAGCAGAGGCTAGCTGAGAAACTAAGGGCCCGGGAAGGAGAGGCTGGATGGCTAATTCTGCCAGATGGGAGGCCTATAATGCCAGAAGCCCTGGGGTGGACCATTGCTTCCCAGACCCACCAGAGCACCCACCTGAGGGGAATGAAGCTATCAGAACTACTGGGAAGAGAATTTTACATCCCAGGGCTCCAGAAAATATCTCAAGAGTTGGCTAGAAGGTGCCAAGTGTGTGCCCGGGTGAATCAAGGGCCCCCTGTTGTGGCCGCACCGGGACAGCGATTCCGAGGTCAGGACCCCGGAGAACACTGGGAAGTGGACTTCACCGAGATACCAGGAGGACAAGGAGGGTATAAATTCTTGCTGGTTTTCATTGATACCCTCTCTGGCCGTCCTGAGGCATACCCAACCAAGGCAGAGACAGCACAGGTAGTAGTTAGAAAACTCCTCACTGAAATTGTCCCCCGGTTTAGCCTGCCACTATACATGGGGTCCGACGATGGCCTGGCGTTTATCGCCAAAGTTACAATCCATAGTTAAGGCCCTAAGAGTTACTTGAAAATTGCATTGTCTTTATAGACCACAGAGTTCTGGACAGGTAGAGAGGATAGATTGAATCTTAAAAGAAACATTAACTAAGTTAAAATTAGAGACTGGCGAAAACTGGGTAAGTCTCCTTCCTTTTGCTCTCCTCAGAGCTAGGTGCACCCCATACATCCAAGGGCTAACTCCTTTTTGAGATAATGTTTGGGAAACCGCTGCCATTGGTGCCCAGGTTGAGGGAGGAGGAAGTCGCCCGTCTCTCTACCCAAAATTTGCTTAAATCCTTACAGGCTTTGCAGAGCAGCGCCACGTCAGCACGACGGGTGGTGAGAGCCATACGGGAGGAGGACGTGCTGAGATCCAGTCCAACACAGCCTGCCTTCTCTCTGGGAGATCTCGTTTGGGTGAAGTGCCACGACCCTGGCAGCCTGGAACCTAGATGGGATGGACCGTACCAGGTGGTGCTGAGCACTCCAACCACCATCAAAGTCGCAGGAAAGATGCACTGGATCCATCGTATGCAGGTTAAGAAAACGAACGACAGCGTCGAGGGATGGCGGGTCCAGAAGACTGGAGACCCATTGAAGAGAGGTTTGACCTGGGGCCCCGAAGAAGAACTGCACGATCGGAAATTGTAACCCTGCCCTCCTCATGCCTCTCGCCTGGTGGACTGACCAATGGGAAGGGGGAAAGACCTGGGGACTAAGACTCTATGTAAGCGGCCGAGACCCTGGCCAGCTCTTCACCATTCAACGCCGGACTCTTCCCTGGTGGTTCAACCCGATTGGCCCCTTGCGTCCCCTAGACAAGCCAGAGAGGCCGAGCCAGCCACAGCACCCAGCCCCAGCTAAACCTCCTGGTTCCCCTGGGTCACAAAGGTCTGGGAGCCCCAGCCCTACTCCACCTGCAGCCATGACCTCGCCAGCCCTTGGGGACCTACAACAGCTTTTGGATACAGGCGCAGGAAAACCAAACCGGAAGCTGCTGGGAACCTTGGACTTAATGTTTTCTTTCCTAAATCGCACCTCCCCAAACCTGACTGTGGATTGCTGGCTGTGCCTCAACCCTGAACCCCCTTATTATGTTGGGATAGGGGCAGGGGCCCAGCTCGGGAAGGACGCTTCTGCCATCAGAAACCTTTCGGCAGAAAGTCTGCCAGACGTACTGTGTATGTGGGGACCCAAACACCAAGGACTTACTCTTGGGGACATCTTAAACCCCGGGACTTGTGTGTACCCTATGAACTACCCCATTAGCAGTTCCACCTATACAGATCTATGTAATTCATCTATCATACTTCCAAAGAATTATACAGGAGAGACCCCCACCCACTTAGTAGCTCCAGAGGGGACTTGGTGGGCATGTACAACTGGTATAACCCCTTGCATCTTCTCTCGAGTCCTCCAGAATCCGATGGACGCTGGACTATGCATTCTAACTCATATCCTCCCACAGGTATATTACTATTCCGGAGAAGGGGGCCGAGAACATTTAAACCTCGAACCCAGAAGGGTTAAAAGGGCCCCCATCCTAGTCCCCCTCCTTATGGGAATAGGACTAGCAGGGTCCACGGCCGTCGGAACAGCCGCCCTAGCAACCGGCCACCAGAATTATAAAGAGTTAAATAGGCAGATAGATCAAGATTTAAGCTCTCTCGAAAAATCTGTTAGCCAACTGGAGGACTCCCTTGGTTCACTCGCAGAGGTAGTATTACAAAACAGACGAGGCCTAAATCTGCTTTTCCTGAAGCAGGGAGGCCTCTGTCTGGCCCTAGAGGAGTCTTGCTGTTTCTACACCAACCACTCGGGGGTGACCAGGGAGAGCCTTAGCCAGCTGCGATAACAGCTGGCTGACCGAGAAGAGGCTAGAAGGGCTGAAGGCAATTGGTATGAGAATTTATTTTCCTGGTCCCCCTGGCTAACTAACCTGCTCTCCTCCTTGGGAGGACCAGTCGTTCTGCTCCTCCTAGGGCTCATATTTGGCCCCTGCATTGCCAAATGCCTCCTCAATTTCATATCGTAGAGGAGGGCGCTGAATCAAAGATTTGATTCGGGAATAAGACCAGTAGGGAATGTACTGGGCTGCATATCGGGGCGCACTATGCTGTCTGTTCTTGGAACAGACAGATAGGAAGGTACTGACATCAGGTCAGGCCTTGAGATATGATCTCATGGTCCCTCCTCAATATACTGTGCTCTCTGTTCCCGGAAAACATAGATAGGAAGGTGATAATGATATACTGTATCTGGAACAAATTGCGTAAACAAGGCTTTGTAACTTTGTAGTTTTTGCAAATAAATATGCTGTAACTTTTGCAGTCTACACCACAGTTCAGCCTTTTGCTTCGGCGGGGTGCTGGGACTGTGGTCAGCCGGCCGGCTTAATAAAGGCACCTAAATTTAAATTCTGAGTCGGTGGTCTATCTCGCTGAGTCAACCCATAACAGTAGGACAACTAAGTTAGAAAAGTATAGGGAATGTATGTAATATACTGTATGATAAAAATACTACAAACACCATTTAGTTGCCATCAATAAGAAATTCACTTGTTTTAAAAAAATAAAAATTCTGGCATTGTCCAGAAAAATTTGACAGGTTTATTTATTTTACCTAATAATAGACAAACATGGTAATTGACCATACCTTCGCTAAGCCTCCCATTGGCTAATCAGCGAGATATGCAAATTAACTGCCAACAAAGATGGCGGCCGGCAGCCAAGGAGCTGGAACAAGCAGGAGGCTTGCTTGCTCCAGTGATGGAAGAAGCCAAGATTCCCAGCCTGCCGCAGCCTGCTCTAAGCTACACTCAAAGCAACAAAGTTTCAATTATAGAAGGTAAATAAACCCCAGATACCTGCTTTCAGCCAGCCGGGGCCACTGAGCTGGAGCCTTGGGTTGCCCCTGGCAATGGAGGAAGCCAAGCCCCGGCTGGCTCTGAGCTCCACTCCAGGCTAAAAAGTTTCAATTATAGAAGGTAAATAAATCCCAGAAAAAAAGAAAAGAAAAAAAGGAGAGGCTGGGAGCTTCTGTTGCTGGGGAGGCTTGGCCAGCCTGAAAACAGCCCTCAGCCCTTCACCTAGGCTGGCCAGGCAACCCAGTGGGGACCCCCCACCCTAAAGGTGGTGTGGCCAGCCTGCAAACACCCATCAGCCCCTCACCCAGGCTGGCCAGGCACCCCCAGTGGCACTCCAGTGGGGACCCCCACCCTGGAGGGCGACCAGCCGGCCCCTACCCATGCACCAGGCCTCTATCCTATATCACTGGGGGGCAATATGCAAACTGACCCTAACAGCAGAATGACTTGGAATGACTGGTCACTATGACACACACTGACCACCAGGGGGCAGATGCTTAAAGCAGGATCTGCCCCCTGGTGTGTCAATGCGCTCCACCAGGGGGAGCTCTGCTCAGCCACAAGCCAGGCTGATGGCTGCCATTACAGTGGTGGTGGTGGGAGCCTCTCCTGCCTCCTCAGCAGCACTAAGGATGTCAGACTGCAGCTTAGGCCTGCTCTCCACTGGCAAATGGACATCCCCCGAGGTCTCCCGGGCTGCCAGAGGGATGTCTGATTGACAGCTTAGGCCCAATTCCCTGGGGAGCAGGCCTAAACCAGCAGGTGGTCATCCCCCAAGGGGTCCCAGACTGTGAGAGGGCACAGGCCAGGCTGAGGGACACGACCCTCCCCCATGCACAAATCTTTGTTCATCAGGCCTCTAGTATTGTTATAAAGTTGAACTGCTGAAACTTGTTCACTAAAACATTTGACTTGCATAAATGCTTTATGTCCACACATTTATATTTAAAAAATTCACACACAAATGAAAATGGAAAAACTGCCAATACCTGATTTCTGTCCCCTATTTTCAACTTGCAATCATATATTAGGTTCCTTTTGATCCCATGGGACAATAAAAATGACACAAAAACCTAACATTCAGAACTACCAATAACAGGAGGAAGAGACATTTCTTTTTAAAGAATGAAATGTTTTCCGTCATAGAGGATTCTTAAGCACATTCTCCATGAATGCAGCATGCTGTACTACTTAAGCTTGGGGAGGGGATGTTTGTGACTCAAGGTGTGGAAAGCTTAACCTTGCAGGTGGAAGTGGTTGTGGGGTGACCAGGGTAGTGGGTGTTGGTGCAGAATCCAGGTTGCCTAGGTCTCAGGGCACTATCCCCCTGACAGGGATGTGGTCAGTTGAGGGGGGCCAGCTTGTGAGCACACTGAGCTGCTGCCTCATTCCCTATGGCCACTGGCAGCAAGGTACTGTGGCCTGGAGGCTGGAGACTTGCCTTTGCTGCTGCTGCTGCTCTGGGGTAGTGTGAGCACCTCTGCAGCTGGGGAGGGATCTTGATTTGGTGGGGGAGGGATGCTGCTGAGATGTTGCCCTCTGCTGTTCCTGGTGTGAGGGCTGCACCCCCCAACTCCTCCATCATTACTGTGTTTGCGAGGCCTGTCAGCTCAGCCTTGCTGCAGTGATGGGTTTACCCCTGTTCTCCCTCCCGCGCCCTCTACCCTCATCCTTCCTCTCCTACACATTTTAAAAGCCTACCTTTGAAAGTACTGGCCTGTGGAACTTTTAGTGTGTGGGGCAGAGGAAACTTTGCTGGGTTCTGGATGTGAAACTAGTTGTAGATTTCAGGAGAGATACAAAGGGGTGTCTCACTTGGCCATGATTCTGTCACTCAGTAAAATTCCCATTTCAATCAGTGTACGTTGGCTTATGGTTTTGATGGTGCTTTCATGGTCTTAATGCAGAGAAAAATAGCGCAGGCCTGTGCCAAATGAGGCTTCAACCTTGTTTTCCCATTTGGCTTTATCGGAACACATCACAGAGGAGCAAAGCTAAGGATTTTTAGACCGCCCTTTGGCCAAATAAGGTTTAAATGCTTCAAAGTTGTGAAATTGGACAATGGATATTAAAGAAAGAAAAAGAAAAGAATGTCAAATACTTCTGTAAATTGGTAAGCCTGATGCAAACCTAACATGTTCGTGTTAGTTCTCACTGGGAAAGTCAGATAATGTCTCATTTCAGAAGATGAAGATGAAAGAGTATGTAAATGCAAAAGCATTGCAAGAATAAGAGAAGATTTTTTGGGGAAGTTTTTCTTTTAATATTTTGGGAAGAATATGGTGCAGGTTTTTTTGTTTTGTGTTGTTTTTGTTTGTTTCTTTTTTTGTATTCTTATATAAATTTGAAAAAATATTTTATTTTAAACTCAATGTTGCTTCCAAGGTATGCATAGTTTCCTCATAAGACATTGGTTGACCAAATTATGCTAGACTTAATAAGACAGAGTAAAAAAAGCACCACTCTGCCCTGACTGGTTTGGCTCAGCGGATAGAGCGTCGGCCTGCGGACTGAAGAGTCCTGGGTTTGATTCCAGTCAAGGGCATGTACCTGGGTTGCAAGCACATCCCCAGCAGGAGGCGTGCAGGAGGCAGCTGATTGATGTTTCTCTCTCATTGATGTTTCTAACTCTCTATCCCTCTCTCTTCCTCTCTGTAAAAAATCAATAAAATATTTTTTAAAAAAGCACCACACTAACAAGATATAGAGATAAGTCACAAAATCCCAATAGAATTCCTTGAAAGATTTATACAGTTGTTATTTCCAGAATTCTTAGATTTAGGGAAAGAAGGTGTCTTGTAGAGTTGCTGGGAATTTCATTATTGCTACTGGGAAAACAATACTAAGAGAGGTGGTAAGATGCTGTCTAAAATGAAAGAATGGGATGATTTCTGGGATGGGGCATTACAATAGAGCAGACTTCTAAAGGTTTTTAAGGTATGATTCTGGAGAGTCAAATGTTAAAAACGCCTTAATATTGAATTTGTTTTAATCTCCTGTATTTGTAAGGTTTTAACATTTTGGACTATTCCTACCTTGTTTTCCCAACTTTAAGGACAAAAATTAAAATAAAGTATCACTTATCCATGCTTTCAGCTTCTCCATTTTCAGAATATTTAGATGTGTTCTTTTCTCACCATTACATAAGGTTAGCCTTGCTCACTTGATTCCATTTAGTGATATAGATGACTGTGTATCTGTTTTGATAATTTTTATCTTTAGTGTTCACATTCTAATTTAATTTTGGATGTTTATTGTATGCATCAGAAGTAATTTCAGTTTATTCAATTGTGTTATTTAATGATATTATAAAATACAAAAGTTAAGATTAGCTTGAACACATATATCACTAGTTAGGTTTTCTTTAATTTTCTGTTTTTCTCATCCTCACAGGAAGATATGTTTCTTTAATTGCTTTTTAGTGAGAGAGGAAGGGCGATAGAGAAGAGAGAGAGAGAGAGAGAGAGAGAGAGAGAGAGAGAGAGAGAGAGAAACATGGATGTGAGAGAGAGACATGGATTGGTTGCTTCCAGACAGTTGATCGACTTTACAATCTAGGCATGTACCTGCTGGGAATCACAGCTGCTGCAGCCTTTTGGGGTATGGGATGATGCTCTAACCAACTGAGCCACCTGGCCAGGGACCACTTAGATTTTCTTGGACATGGAAGCTTTTACTAGCAACTGAAAATTTGAAAATTTATTCTAGGCAATTTTACACCAGAAGAAATTTCTCTGGGTTCAAAATATTTTATGTTAAAGTGTTTTTCATTAGTTATGTTTCCAACACAATTCCTGGCATAATCGTTCCTCAACCACTGTTCTTTAAATCTGTGTTAAATAGGAAGAGTCTCTTTTACATTGATTGTTTTTAGACTTTGATCCATGTTTGACACTTTCAGAAAATATTTTAATGATTCATTTAGGTAATTGTTTTCCACTTCTCAAATGTGTATTCAATAGTTTAGCTACTATGTATACAAATACATGAAGGCTAAAAGAATTAATATTCCTAAGACTTTAACTTTGTACATGGCACACAGAACATTGTGTCTCAACACATTGTTGAGTCAGGTATCTTTCTGACTAAATATAGGCATCATCTTTACACCACCAAGGCAGTGCCTTTCTACTGTGAATTTTAACTCTATTCAAACTATCACAGTGGTTCCCCTAATTTCGCATAAGGCAGAGGTGAGTGTAATAAACTTGTTTATTTAAGTTACTCTATTTAATTGCTCAGGTCTGCACTTCACTTTGCTCATTTACACAATTGTCCTTAGTAATTTTGTCTTTTGAAGGATACAGATAATTGCTCAACTTCTTCCTATTCTTTTTTTCATTCATTTTCTCTGTGCTTAACTTTTCAGCTCGATGGTGAACAAATCTGTCCTCATTTTTGCAGCAAAATACTTGTTTTTAATATTTACAAATTTCCCAGTGTATTTTTTCACACATTAACATATTCAAAATTAGATAATGAATTGCAATGCTTTTAATGGCAAATGTACTTGATTTTATTTCATTTGATATTATGTTTACTTCTAAAAGATTTAAAATAAGAACGCTATCTATCAAAATTTAACTTAAAAGTATCAACAGTTACTGAAAATATATTAGATTTGAAAATGTGTACATGTATGTGGTTTGTATATGTTTATCAAATTGGTTTCAGAGAAAATGCAACATTATTTTTTAACCCATAATTTCAGATATAATTTAATGGGAGCCTTTTTATAATATAGACTAGTGGCCCAGGGCACGAAATTCGTGCACATTAAAAGGGAATTAGAGGAAATATTTTAATATTGCTATTTGCCCTTTCTCTATAATAGAAGTGTCAGAGATGAAAAGAAATTAGTAAAATGTATATGAAAATCTTCCTCTGGTCAGAGTCTGAGGCACAATGCAGGACCCAGAGTCAAGTCCCTGCCCACCCAGGCATGCCTCAAAATCACGTGAGACCCAGACTTGGCTGGCCCCACCCACATTGGGTGAGATCCAGACCCAGCCAACCTCACCCACATCAAGCCCCACCGGGCTGGGGGCACAGCCTAATGTCCCCTGGCAAGCCCCACTTGGTGGGGGGCATGGCCTGAGGTCCCCCATCAAGCACCATCAGTCAGGGTTTGTGGCCTTAGGTCCCCTGTTAAGCCCCATCAGGCTGGGGGTGCAGCCTCAGGTCCCCCACCCCAGCCCAGGGCCACGCAGTCTCAGGTTCCTGCTGATCGCTTGTTACAGCTCATTACAGGAATCCCATCTCTACTGTGGGGTGCAGCCATATTGTGATAGTGTGACAGAGTGAAGGTCAATTTGCATTCTACTGCTTTATTATATAGGATTCGAAAATGTATACATGCATGTGTTTCCTATGTGTGTTTATCAAATTGGTCTCAAAAAGGGAATGCAACATTATTTTCCAACCTGTAATTTCAGATATAATTTAATGGTAGCCTTTCAATAAGTTAGTGTTGAATGAATGAACATCTACTTGTATTTGTTTTGCTTTTGATGGTATTAGCTTCAGTATAATTCTTTCTAAAATGTAACTTTTCCCTTGGTCAAAGTGGTGACTACAGCTGAGTCCCCGGTTTTTGGACTTATGGGTTTGTTGAGGCCACAGCTGGCGTGACCTATGTCAAGTGATGCCCACGGCAAGGAGGGCTCTGCTCACACCTATCTGAAGTCACACCAAGGAGAGCACTTTAGACCTGAGTTCTTCGCCTACCCCCATCTCCACATTAGGACCGAGCCCTTTCCCTGGGGAGATGGTACCATACTCTATTCCATAATCCTCATCTGAATCCACTGCCAACTGGCTATGAAGATGAATAAAGAGAACCTGGACCACTACCCAGTGGGGACCACAGCACTGGTTTGGACCACACTCTGCACACAGACCAGAAAAGTGTATGGGACCTTAAGCTGACTTCTTTCCTAGTGTAAAATGACTATATACTATACTGGTCTTCCATGTCTTTGCTATAGCAGGAGATAGCTTAAATAAATAACTTTGGTTGGTCATGAAAAAAAAATAAATTAAAAAAACAAATAAAATGTAACTTTTCTGCTGATAGAGTGGGACTTGATTTGGTCAATGTACATTGTGTATAAATTCAAGGAAGAAGAAAACATGACCATAAATGTTGTACAATCATCTTCTTGGAGCTGTGGTGGGGTAGGTGACAAATGACAGCCCTCATTCCGTTCTTATATCAGAACATAGGAGTCAGGCAGATGGAGATGAACTTATAAGCTTGGTTACTAACACATCATAACAAACTGGAGGATAAGGTTCACATATGTGGCCACATTGGTCCTTCAAACACTTATCACTTCTTCCCACAGTTGTAATCAGAGAAAACAAATGCTTTACACCTGTCCCTGCTGAGAAGTCCACGGACAGGAATTCATGTAACTGTGGGAAGACACATCTTTTCCAAGAAGAGGTTTAGTACCAGGCAATTATTCTTACTTACTTCTCTCAAATTCACCCATCAGGTACATCTCCTCTCCTCTCATGAGGAAGGTAGAGAGAGTCTAAGTCCTCATGTGGAGACTGGAGGACAAAGAACTGAAGGTACTCCTACAATTTCTGATGGGGTTAAATCATAATTGAAATTAGGTTTATGTCCTTTGTACATAACAACAAAGGTCAAGAGAGGTTGGACAGAAGTATTCTAGTCGGTAAAGAAAATCCAGTTTTGTATTTTAAATGTTGCTACAGATAATTCACAACATGGATAATTAACTTCTTCATTCAGTTGGTAAGCCAGGTTTTATTTGTGGGAAAATGAATGTTCCTTTAAGGAAGACTTTCCTAAATTTCAGCTTGCTTGATTTAACTAAAGATTTACTCCTTCAAGTTTCTTGTCATGTGCTTAAAAGAATGCTGTGCTTTATTATTTGAGTGTATTCACTTCCACTATGGATGTTATGTTAATAATTTCTGCCACTTAATGTTTATTCATTACTTTAAAACTTATCTAGTTACAAAGTTACCATTTTGGATCTCATGCCTAAACATTATGGAGGTACATGACAAAGTTTTACATATTCATCTTCTCTGAGTTATAGTTAAAAATCTATGTATTTTTCCTGAATATGAAGAAGAAGTGGCTGGTAGAGAAATTTAGATTCAGTGAGAAGACTTAGAGCCCACTTTTGGCCTGTAGATAAATGGTTTTGTGATCTCAGGCAATCTACAATCTCTCTATGTCAGTGGTTCTCAACCTTCCTAATGCTGCGACCCTTTAATACAGTTCATCATGTTGTGGTGACCTCCAACCATAAAATTATTTTCATTGCTAGTTCATAACTGTAATTTTTCTACTGTTATGAATAGTAATGTAAATATCTGATATGCAGGATGTATTTTCATTGTTACAAATTGAACATAATTAAAGCATAGTGATTAATCACAAAAACAATATGTAATTATATATGTGTTTTTCGATGGTCTCAGGCGACCCCTATGAAAGGGTCATTCGACCCCCAACGGGGTCGTGATCCACAGGTTGAGAATCGCTGCTCTATGTTTTCATTGCCTTTTATGTAAAATAGATACTTGGAATAAATCAGTGATTTTCATACTTTAAAAAAAAATTTTTAAACTAGAACTGAAATTTTTTGCATGAATCTGTACTATATAAAACAGAGACAAATAGAGCAGCCTCACTAAAGGGGAATGGAGACTCTGAAGCTATGCAATCCTACAGGTGTCCCCAGGGGAAACTTTGATTCCTATGGGACACAGTTTGAGAATGACCAGTTATGAGAAAAATCCTTCTAATTATAAATCCTTTCCATTTAAAGTTCATGTTGCATTGTCTTTTAGTACATACGTTTCTAAACTTGCTGTACTTTGATAAAGAGAAAAATATAAATAAAGTTGCAGATGTGTTCTTATTATTGCTGAACTCATGCTTCTTCTACCATCTGAACACTATCCTTACCTAAATATAAACATAAACACCACAAAAGTAAATATTTAGGAAAAGAGCTTTTTTTGGAAGAGATGATGTTACATTGATAGATCTTAATTCAAGTTGTGTAAAAATTTGCTTTACGTTATCCTATATAATAAAGAGCTAATATGCTAATTAGACAGAACAGCTACAACCTTCCAGACAACCTTCTGGATGAAGCTGGGCTGTGAGGGCTGGCTGAGGCTGCAAGGGGCTGCGAGGGTCGGCCGAGGCAGCTGGGGTTGCCTCTCGTATGGTTTATAAAGGCTTTTGTCTTTATCTGGTAATGAGTTATTTATTTTACAAGGAAGGTCTAGTTATGTTGCCATATTATCCATTTAATAGGGACTATCTATGATAGATTGTTCAAGTAGAGGACTGAACGTCCAGCCTCTTGGAGAAGGAGCATTCTAGCAGAGAGAACAGCCAGTGAGGCAGATCTGAAATATGTGACAAGCAGCCAAGGGTTCACTGGAGCTGTGTTGGAGTCAAAGGGTAAAGCAGTAGGAGGTGGGGGCAGAGATGTAGGGAGGATGCACCTGGTGGCTCTTGTAGGCTGTGTAAGGAATTTGGCCTTTGCTCTGAATGACATGGCAGGCCACCAGATACCACAAGGGGGAGTGCCTGATGAGGTCTACTGTGTAACCCCTTGGCTCTGGGATAAAGTTGAGAAGCAAGGAGAACAAAGAGCAGCCAGTGATTTGACATTAATATGAGCTTGTGTGTGTGTGTGCGTGTGTGTGTGTTGGGAGGGGGGGGCGGGGCGTGTATCACTGCAAATACCATCACCACCAACAAGTTTGTGATGCTTATTAGACATCCAAGTGGAGTTGAGTAAATGGATCTCTAACTCTTGTTCTAGGGCCTAGGTCCAGGCTAGAAGTAATTTGGGGGGTGGAAGAAGTCTATGTTTAGATGGTGATGAAAGAATGGCACTAGATGAAATCACCAGGGATGTGGCTATAGACAGAAAAGAGAAGAGGTCTGGGATTGAGCTTTAGGTCACTCCAAAGTTAAGAGGACAAGTTGAAGAGTAGAAACCTACAAAGGACTTGAGATCTTGAGATGGAATGGCAAGTGAGGGAAAGGGCAAGCAAAGCTACCCAGGAAACCAAGTGTTGCTTGGAGTGGCCCACTCTGGTTGTAGCAAAGATAAGGTTGTTGTGGTTAACCCTGATAAGAGTGTTGGCAAAGTAGAGAGCAAATGTCTGATTTGTGTGAATTTAAAAAAGAGGGAGAATAGAGACCCTGGAGGCACAAATGTAGCCTGCTCCTAGAAGCTTTTCTATAAAAGGTAAAGTGGGTGGAGCTGGGGTACCTGGGAATTGAGGTCAGCTCCACTGAGGATTTTTTTAAAGATGCGAACACATTTTAATGCCTTTAGGAATTATTTGTGAGTAAAATACTAAAGATGTGAGTAGAGCTGTGACTTAACCAGGTTTTGTTTAGATCAATGAGTAAGACAGGGAGAGAGAAGGGCAAGAGTTGACACACTATGCAAAGGATGTTAATAAATTGACCCTGGAATTTAAGCAACATTTGGACAGAGAGAATATGAGAGTAACAGTGAAAAGGTGGTCTGAAGGCTTGAAGAAAAATGATTTCCAACAAGTTTCCTAAAGGAGGAGGGAAGAGAAGACCCTGCCCTTTGTGGATGGTAATAAGTGGAATTCTTTCACTGTCTTGCTCCCCAGTGTCTACGATGGACAACGGTACTTACAAGGTAATTTTAAAATAGAGAATGTTCCCATTGAGGCCATCTTGAGTTTCCTTATTCTCTGGTGTCAACTGGAAATAAAATACCTATCATAAAGTGAAAAGAGCAACTCAATTTTCCTGATGAAATTACTCCCCAGACCTCACCCGTCTATTATTAATTAATTGTCATGAACCTGGGGGTCCTTCTCTGACAAAAGTCATGGGAATTTTATACTCATATAGTTGAGATTGGCAAATCATACTCCACTCAAAGACTTCTGTGGGGTAGCTGTAGTTGTAGCAAAGGAATCCTAGAAATGTTTGCGCCCAAACCTCATCTCATTTAATGCCTTCATTTTGCAGCTGAAGAAATCAAGAGATGATTTACCCAAGGCCATGCATTTGGGTTCGAAACCAGGATTGTGACAAAACTCGAACTTGTTTAGTGTTCTTCCCAATCCCTTTGCTCTCTCCACCCTATTGCAGGTGGAAGACAGAACAGTTAAATATAGCACTTCTATGCACAGAGTACAAGGAGACAAGTTTGACCCAATACACATTGAGAGTCTCACCAATTACCACACCAGGGTAATGCTGTGCCATCAGTCCCTGCAGCCCACACTATGTACCTGGAAGTTCTCTTAGATTCTTTTGTCTGTAAAGCTTTTCACAAGAACTACCACCTCCCATGCAGCCGATAGCAAAGGACACCCTGATCTGGGGTGCACTCATGCTTTTCAGCAATGAAATTGAGCACTGAGTCCTCCAGGATAACTGGGTAATTCTTGATCACCCTGGGAAGAAGGCAGATGCTTTGAGTCTGAGGCTACATATCCATTTCACTAGGGGCTGCTCATTTGGGCTGGGGGATGCTAGTCTTCCAGACTCTTGCTCATTACCCTCTGGCTATCTCAAAGTCTGGTTTTGCTTCCTTTGGTAAGTCCCAAGAAGGACAAGAGAAAGTAAGGTAGAAAGGGAAACTTGGGTATTTTTAAAAAACATTTCTGAGAAATTTAGTAAAAAAATTGAATAAGTCAAAAAGACAACCTGGTTGGCTTGAGACCATGCCATCTTAAAGGCGAGAGCGGCTGTGATAGGAAGTCCAGCCTTACCTTCAACCGGTGAGACCTTGGATACCTCCTGGTACCCTACAACCATAACGCCCAGGGACAAGCAGCCTCAGCTGCAAATTCACAAACACCAACACTCCAGCCTCCATGACCACGGATGCCTAAAACGTTTGTCCAGGGGCAGACAAGGTGGTAACCCAAAATGCAGACGGATCCTGTGCCTTTTCACAGAGTACATAAAAAGAACAGCTGGATTAAATTAACTTCCACCCAGAATTGGCAAAATAAACACAGCAGATGGTGCAATCCATGGATGGGAAGGTCAGAGATGCCTTAAAGAGAGTCAATGCAGGAGAGAGAGAGCTACATAACCAGAAAACAGGGAGGATCGAACATGGGGAGACAAAGAAATAGTCACCATACAAAAAAAGGAGAAATCACTGGAAAAGGAAGTAAATGAAATAGAAGCAAGCAATATGTTAGAGGAACAATTCAGAGCAATGATCATAAGGATGCTGAAAAATATGGAAGACAAATTCAACAATATGTGTAAGAACTAAGGGGAAATGAAGAAGAAACAAGAAGAAATGAGGAATGACATTGCTGCAATAAAGAACACAATAGAAAGCATCAACAGTAGACTAGAAGAAGCAAAGGACCACATAAGTGAGCAAGAAGACAAGGTAGAAAAAAATATCCAAGCAGAGTAGCACCTAGAAAAAAAACAACTTAAAAAACAGGAGGAGAGCCTAAGGGAACTTTGGAACAACACAAAATGAAACAATATCTGCATAATAGAGGTGCCAGAAGGAAAGGAAGTGGAGCAAGGAGTAGAAAACCTGTTTGAAGAAATAATGACAGAAAAATTCCCTAATTTGGGGAAGAAAAAACTCACACAAGACCAAGAAGCACACAGAGTCCCAAACAAGATGACCCCCAAAAAGCCAACACCAAGAAACACTATAATTAAATTGGCAATCACCAGTGACAAAGTAAGGATCTTAAAGGCTGCCAGAGAAACACGGAAAGTTACCTACAATGGATCTCCCATTGGACTATCAACTGATTTTACAACAGAAACACATCAGGCCAGAAGGGAATGGAATGAAATATACAAAGTCATGCAAAGCAAGGGTCTGAATCCAAGAATGCTGTACCCAGCAAGGCTATCAATCAAGGTTGAGGGTAAAATCAGGAATTTTAAA
>NW_005872322.1:71602-74734 GCF_000147115.1 Myotis lucifugus | reverse complement strand
TGGCTTCATAGAATGAGCTTGGAAGTGTTCCTTCCTCTTGAATTTTTTGTAGTAGCCTGAGGAGGGTAGGTTTTAGTTCTTCCTTGAATGTTTGGTAAAACTCCCCTGTGAAGCCGTCTGGCCCTGGGCTTTTGTTTGCTGGAAGCTTTCTGATGACTGCTTCAATTTCTTCCATAGTTATTGGCCTATTGAGGTTTTTAGATTCTTCCTGATTGAGTTTTGGAATGTTGTATTTTTCTAGGAATTTGTCCATTTCCTCCAGGTTGTCTAGTTTGTTGGAGTAGAGTTGCCCGTAGTATTGTTTAACAATCATTTGTATTTCTGTGGGGTCTGTTGTTATTTCGCCTCTATCATTTCTGATTTGGTTTATTTGGGACCTCTCTCTTTGCTTCTTGGTGAGCCTGGCTAGGGGTTTTTCAATCTTGTTTATCCTTTCAAAGAACCAGTTCTTGGTTTCATTGATTTTCTGTATTGTTTTTTTGGTCTCTATTTCATTGATTTCTGCTCTAATCTTTATTATCTCCTTCCTTCTGCTCACTCTGGGGTTTTCTTGCTGCTCTCTTTCTAATTCTTTGAGTTGTAGAGTTAGATGATTAACTACCATTTTTTCTTGTTTTTTGAGATAGGCCTGTAGAGCTATAAACTTCCCTCTCAGGACTGCTTTCATTGTGTCCCAGAGGTTTTGGATTGTTGTGTTTTCATTGTCATTAGTGTCCACGATGTTTTTAATTTTTTCTTTGATGTCATCGGTAACCCAATCAATATTTAATAACATGCTATTCAGCTTCCAAGTGTTTGAGTATTTTGGGTTGTTTTTATTGTAGTTTATTTCTAACATTATGCCATCGTGGTCTGCGAAGAAGCTTTTTATGATTTCAATCTCCTTGAATTTGTGGAGACTTTGCTTGTGACCCAATATGTGGTCTATTTTTGAATATGTCCCATGAGCACCTGAGAGGAATGTATATTCCGCAGCTGTGGGGTGAAGTGTTCTGAAGATGTCAATTAAGTCCATCTGATCTAGTGAGTCATTTAGGATTGCTGTTTCTTTGCTGAGTTTTTGTCTAGCGGATTTATCCAGTGATGTCAGTGGTGTATTAAAGTCCCCTACTATGATTGTATTGTTGTCGATCTCTCCCCTGATATCTTCCAGAAGTTTTCTTATGTATGTGGGTGCTCCTGCATTGGGTGCATATATGTTTACCAGGGTTATATCTTCTTGTTGTATTGATCCCTTTAGTATTATGAAGTGGCCTTCCTTATCTCTGGTTATGGCCTTCACTTTGAGATGTATTTTGTCAGATATAAGTATTGCTACCCCAGCTTTCTTTTCCTTTCCATTTGCGTGAAAGATATTTTTCCATCCCTTCACTTTCAGTCTGTGTGAGTCCCTTCTAATGAGGTGGGTCTCTTGTAGACAGCAGATGTATGGGTCATGTTTTTTTATGCATTCAGCCACTCGATGTCTTTTGGTTGGAGCATTTAGTCCATTTACATTTAAAGTTATTATTGAAAGGTACTTGTTTGTAGCCATTTCTTTTTTTGTGTGTGTGTGGCTGTTTTCTTTATGAGCTTGATATTTCTTCTTTTTACACCAGTCCCTTTAGCATTTCTTGCATGGCTGGCTTGGTGGTGATAAACTCCCTTAGCCCTTTTTTGTCTGTGAAGCTTCTTATTTCCCCTTCAATTTTGAATGATAGCCTTGCTGGATAGAGTATTCTTGGATTCAGTCCTTTGCTTTGCATCACTTTGTAGATTTCCGTCCATTCTTTTCTGGCCTGATGTGTTTCTGTTGAGAAATCATTTGATAATCTAATGGGAGATCCCTTTTATGTTACTTTCCGTCTCTCTCTTGCAGCCTGTAAGATTCTCTCTTTATCCTGAACATTTGCCATGGTAATTATGATGTGTCTTGGTGTGGGTCTTTTCGGGTTCACCTTGCTTGGGACTCTCTGGGCTTGTGTGACTTTTTTCTTCCCCACCTCAGGGAAGTTTTCTGATATTATTTCTTCGAATAGGTTTTCTAATCCATGTTCATCTTTCTGTTGTTCTGGCACCCCTATTATTCGTATGTTGCTTCGTTTCATGTTGTCCCAAAGTTCCCTTAGACTCTCCTCCTGTCTTTTAATTTTTTTCTCCATTTGCAGTACAGTTTGAGTGTGTTTTGCTTCCTTGTCTTCTAATTCACTGATTCGGTCCTCCGCTTCTCCCAGTCTACTGTTGATACTTTCAATGGTGTTTTTTATTGCAGCTATGTCGCTCTTCATTTCTTCTTGGGACTTACTTAAGTTGTTGATTTTTTCACCTGTTTCTTCTAGCTTCTTGCATACGTAGTTGAGTTTTTCATCTGTTTCTTCTTGCTTCTTGAACATCCGGTGCATGTACTCTAGGAACCTTATTCTGAATTCTTTTTCCGTCATGTTGCATATCTCTGTCTCACTTAGCTGCTTTTCTGGCGAGTCCTCCTTTTCTTTCCTTTGGGGGTTTCTTTGTCTACCCATGTTTGATCTCACTGACATTACTAGTTGTTGAATCGTTCAGTGGCTGGACCCTGGGTGGCAGTGGCTGCTCCCTGGGTGGCAGTGGCTCCTCGGTCTGTGGTTGCTCCTTGGGCGGTTGTGGTAGCAGCGGCTCCTCTGTTGATAGCAGGGCCTCTGATGGGTGCTGTTCACAATTGTGGTGGCTCTTCTGGCTGGTGGAGGGAGGCTTCAGACGCAGCAACTGTTCCCCAGGCAGAGCGTGTGGTGATCAGGAGGCCGCTGTTGCTTGAATCTGTTGCGTTGATTTAGAGGCACAAAATACAACACAACAAGGCACAACGTACCAGGCACTGAACACTATTGTATTTACGATATTACTAACCCCAAATAAAGGTGGCCACCCGAGCTAAGAGAGTTGGGAGATAAGGGGGAAAGAAGAGAAAAAGGTAGAAGAGAAAAAAGAAAGGAAAAAAAAAAAAGGAGTGCAAAGATGAGATTGGAAAAGGGAGGGGAAAAAGAGGAGGAGAAAAAAAAAAAAAAAAAAAAAAAAAAAAAAAAGATATAATTCTCACTTCAAAACTGTGTAGAGATTATTTTTTTTGAGGGGAAATTTCTTTTTGTTCCGCATTTTTTTCTTTTTTTTTTTTTTTTT
>NW_005872322.1:68570-70538 GCF_000147115.1 Myotis lucifugus | reverse complement strand
GGGCATCACATGCACTAGGCCAACAATCAAACTCACAGAAGTAAGAGGAAGTGTGCAAACAAGAGCCTGGGAAGCTGTTCGAACTCACAGGGTTCCACTCTCCAGAACTGCGCGGGGTGTCTGCGCGGAATGTCTGCGCGCGCTCAAGCCCCTGGCGACAAGTAGCCGGCTATCAGGGAAACTCTGAGGCCGCCCTTTTGCATCCAGTCCAACTACGGGCTCATTTATAGTGTTACCTTCTGGCAGCAGCCCTGCGGGAGCCCTCCCCACTTGCGGGTCATGCTGGCCTCTATGGGCGCGGATTTTGGAGGGGGTAGATTTCCCCCTGCGCCCGCGCGCGCGTGCGCGTTCCCTCGCTCCAACCTGAACTGCAAACCGCACCTTTGGGGTAAGTCTAACCTTTCCGTGGAGGGGTGCAGATCTCCTCTGGGCTCTTACAGTCGTGTTGCTTGCGAGTCATTGCCTCCGGGTTAGTAGCCGCCGGGTTAGTAGCCGATCTCTGGATGCCGGTAACAGCTACCTACGATGGCGTGGTCTTCGCCGCTGCGCTGGCGCCCAGGCGGAGGTTTCAGCCTCAATCTCTAACCATCCGCATTTTTTAGGAGTTCTCTGTCTTTCCTGGCTGCAGACTGCCTCTCAGCTGAACCTCCCCAGCTTGATCGGGCTGATTGTTACCTGCTTCAGCTGCTCGCCCCTATCTGCTCCGGGATAAAGCACCAACACGTCCGTCTAAGCCTCCGCCATTTTTTTTCTCCCCCAACATTCTTTCTTGATAAAAATTCTCAGCTCGGATCTTTGCTTGGAGAGCAGCTTCCGGATGAGCTGAAAATGATTACCGCAAGCCTCATGTTTGCTTCCAGCTGCCTGGCTGCTGGCCGCCATCTTGGCTGACAGTTAATTTGCATATACTCACTGATTAGCCAATGAAAAAGGTAGCGGTCGTACGCCAATTACCATGTTTCTCTTTTATTAGTGTAGATTGGCAAACACCAACGACAAAGCAAGAATCTTAAAAGCGGCCAGAGAGAGACAAAAATTTACCTACAAAGGATCCCCATCAGGCTAGTGAATGATTTCTTAACAGAAATGCATCAGGCAAGAAGGGAATGGAATGAAATATACAAAGTCATGCCAAGAAAGGGTCTGAATCCAAGAATACTGTACCAAGCAAGGCTATCAATCAAAATTGAGGGTGAAATCAGGAGCTTCACGGACAAAAAAGGACTATGGGAATTTATTACCACCAAACCAGCAATGCAAGAAATCCTAAAGAGTCTGCTGCAAAAAGAAAAAATAGGAAATGAAGAAGGAACACAGGGGTAAAGAATAAAAATGGCGACAAACAAGTATCTATCAATAATAACTTTAAATAATAACTGTAAATGGATTAAATGCCCTAGTCAAAAGACATAGTGTACCTTAGTGGATAAGAAAACATGACCCATATATCTGCTGTCTACAGGAAACCCACCTCAGAAAAAAAGACGCACACAGACTGATGGTGAAGGGATGGAAAAAGGTTTTTCAGGTGAATGGAAATGAAAAAAAAAAAAACTGGGGTAGCAATACTTACATCTGACAAATTAGATCTCAAAGTGAAGGACATAAAAAGAGATAAGGAAGGCCACTTCATAATACTAAAGGGAGCAATCTAACAAGAAGAAATAACTCTGGTAAACATATATGCACCCAATATAGGAGCACCCAAATACATAAGAAAACTTCTGGAGGGGATCAAGGGAGAGATTGACAGCAATACAATCATAGTAGGGGACTTTAACACCCCACTATAACCATTGGACAAATCCTCAAAACAAAAAAACAGCCAAGAAACATCAATCCTAAATGACTCACTAGATCAGGTGTAATTAATTAACATCTTCAGAACATTTTATTCCAAAGCCACAGAATATACATTCTTCTCAAGTGCACATGGGTCATTTTCAAAGATAGACCATATATTGGGTC
>NW_005872322.1:0-67760 GCF_000147115.1 Myotis lucifugus | reverse complement strand
CATTCTATGAAGCCAGCATCACCCTCATGCCAAAAACAGACAAAGACAAGACAATGAAAGAGAATTATAGGCCAATATACCTCATGAACATAGATGCCAAAATCCTAGCAAATCGGATCCAGCAGTACATCAGAAAGATCATACACCATGACCAAATAGGATTCATCCCAGGGATGCAAGGATGGTACAACATCCGTAAATCAATAAATGTGATACATCACATAAACAAATTGAGAGATAAAAACCACATAGTCATATCAATTGATGCAGAAAAAGCATTTGACAAAACCCAACACCCATTTTTGATAAAAACTCTCAGCAAGGTGGGAATAGAAGGATCATACCTCAACATAATAAAAGCCATATATGATAGGCCCACAGCCAACATCATACTCAATGGGCAAAAACTAACACCATTTCCCCTAAAAACAGGAACAAGACAGGGATGGCCCCTCTCACCACTCCTGTTCAACATAGTACTGGAAGTACTAGCCGTTGCGATTAGACAAGAAGAAGAAATAAAAGGCATCCAAATTGGAAAAGAAAAAGTAAAACTGTCCTTATTTGCAGATGACATGATATTATACCTAAAAAACCCTAAAGACTCCATCAAAAAACTATTAGACTTAATAAAAGAATTCGGCAATGTAGCAGGATACAAAATTAATGCCAAGAAATCTATGGCATTTCTTTACACCAACAGTGAACTTACAGAAAGTGAGACTAAAAAAGCAATCCCATTTAACATCACACCAAAAAAATTAAGATATCTAGGAATAAACTTAACTAAGGAGGTAAAAGACTTACATACGAAAAACTACAGGACACTGAAAAAAGAGATAGAGAAGACATAAACAGATGAAAGAACATACCGTGTTCATGGACTGGTAGAATCAACATCATCAAAATGTCCATATTACCCAAAGCAATCTATAGATTCAATGCAATCCCCATTAAATTACCAACGGCATATTTCACAGATCTAGAATGAACGCTCCAAAAATTCATCTGGAATAAAAAAAGACCTCAGATAGCTGCAGCAATCCTGAGAAAGAAGAACAAAGTAGGTGGAATCTCAATACCAGATATCAAGCTGTATTACAAAGCCACTATTCTTTTTTTAAAAAATATATTTTATTGATTTTTTTACAGAGAGGAATGGAGAGGGATAGAGAGTTAGAAACATCGATGAGAGAGAAACATCGATCAGCTGCCTCCCACACACCCCCTACTGGAGATTTGCCCACAACCAAGGTACATGCCCTTGACCGGAATCGAGCCTGGGACCTTTCAGTCCGCAGGCTGACGCTCTATCCACTGAGCCAAACCGGTTAGGGCCAAAGCCACTGTTCTTAAAATAGCTTGGTTCTGGCACAAGAACAGACATATAGATCAATGGAATAGAATAGACAACCCAGAAATCGACCCAAACCACTATGCCCAATTAATATTCGACAAAGGAGGCAAGAGCATACAATGGAGTCAAGACAGTCTCTTCAATAAATGGTGTTGGGAAAATTGGACAGATACATGCAAAAAGATCAAAATAGACCACCAACTCACACCATACACAAAAATAAACTCAAAATGGATAAAAGACTTAAATCTAAGATGGGAAACCATAAAAATACTAGAGGAATCCACAGGCAGCAAAATTGCAAACATATGCCGAAGGAATTTCTTCTCTGATAATGCTCCTAGGGCAATGGAAACTAAAGAGAAAATAAACAAATGGGACTACATCAAAATAAAAAGCTTTTGCACAGCAAAGGAAACCATCAACAAAACAACAAGAAGACCCACTGCATGGGAGAACATATTTGCCAACGATATTACCGATAAGGGTTTAATCTCCAACATTTACACGGAACTCATGAAACTTAACAATAGGAAGATAAACAATCCAATCAAAAAATGGGCAATGGACCTGGATAAACACTTTTCGAACGAGGACATACAGAAGGCCGAAAGACATATGAAAACATGCTCAAAGTCACTAATTAAATGAGAGGTGCAAATCAAAACAACAATTCAGTATCATCTCACAGCTGTCAGAATGGCTATCATCAAAAAATCCACAAACAACAAGTGTTGGAGAGGATGTGGAGAAAAAGGAACACTCGTGAACTGCTGGTGGGAATGCAGACTGGTGTAGCCACTGTGGAGAACAGTATGGAGCTTCCTCAAAAAACTAAAAATGGAACTCCCATTTGACCCTGTGATCCCACTTCTAGGAATATATCCCAAGAAGCTAGAAACACCAATCAGAAAGGATATATGCACCCCTATGTTTATAGCAGCACAATTCACCATAGCTAAGATTTGGAAACAGCCTAAGTGCCCATCAGCAGATGAGTGGATTAAAAAACCGTGGTACATCTACACAATGGAATATTACGCTGTGGTAAAATAGAAAGAACTCTTGCCATTTGCAACAGCATGGATGGAACTGGAGAGCATTATGCTAAGTGAAATTAGCCAGTCAGAGAAAGATAAATACCACATGATCTCACTCATTTGTGTAATATAGAGAACAACATAGACTGATGAACAGGGACAGATCCAAAGACAGAGAAACAGTGATCAGACTATCAACCCCCAGAGGGAAAGTAGGTGAGGGTGGGGGTAAGGGGAAGAGATCAACCAAAGGACTTGTATGCATGCATATAAGCCAAACCAATGGACATGGACAACAGGGGGATGAGAACATGAGTGGAGGGTGGGGAGGCTGGGGGTTAAGGGGGGGATGAGGACACATTTGTAATACCTTAACCAATAAAGAAATTAAAATAAAAAATAAAAAAATAAAAAATCAATGGGAAAATAATATCCTCGGGTGAGGATTAACAAATAAATAAATAAATAAATAAATAAATAAATAAATAAATAAATAAAAAGAGGTTAGAGGGGCTTATGGTCAAGATGGCAGCACAGGAAACACAGTACTCGCATCCTCCCACAACCACATCAAAATTACAACTAAACTACAAGACAATCATCATTCAGAAATGCAGGAAAAAACTGGAAGGATATACATCAACATGGTAACATATCCACATGGTGCAGTATTCACACCAAGTAGTACATATACTATTCTGGACATTTCATATAAATGAAAGTTTGCAATATGTGTTCTTTTGTGTCTGGCTTCTTTCATGGAATATACATTTTCAAGGTCCATCATTATTGTAGTATGTATTAGTACTTCCTTTTTATGGTTGAATAGTATTTCATTATATAGCCATACTACACTTAGGTTCTTTCATCAGTTGATGGGTGTTTGTTGCCACAGTTTGGCTCTTGTGGTTAGCGCTTCTATGAATATTTAATACAATTCTTGGCACTTCTATAAAAAATCAATTGACTATAAATATAAGGTTCAAAGTTTTAAAATTTATTTGAGTAGGAGAGAAATATCATTTGTTGTTCCATTTATTTATGCATTCACTGATTGATTCTTGTATGTGTCCTGATGGGGAATTGAAGCCACAACCTGTGGCATATTAGGGCAATGCTCTAACAAACTGAGATACCAGACCAGGGCTCTAAATATAAGGGTTTATTTCTGGACTTCAATTGACATATATGTCTATCTTTATGCCAGTACTACACTGTATTGATTATCTTAGTAGTCAGTTTTGAAATCAGAAAGTGTAAGTCCTCCAACCTTATTCATTTCCAGGATTGTTTTGGCTATTCTGGGTCCTTTGCATTTCCATATGAATTTTAGGGTCAGTTTGCCAATTTTTGCCAAAAAAAAAAGAAAAGAAAAAAGGAGCAGGTATTGTGTTGAATCTCTAGACCAGTAGTCGCCAAACTGCGGCTCGCGAGCCACATGCGGCTCTTTGGCCCCTTGAATGTGGCTCTTCCAAAAAATACCACATGTGGGTGAGCATGTACAGTTCGACTGAAACTTTGTGGCCCATGCACAGAAGTCGGTATTTTGTGAAGAGCCACACTCAAGGGGCCAAAGAGCCGCATGTGGCTCGCGAGCCGCAGTTTGCTGACCACTGCTCCAGACCAACTGAGGAGTATTGCCATTTTAATAATTTTAGTCTTCTGATCCATGAATATGTGCTGCGTTCCTTTGTTTAGGTCAGTGGTTCTCAGCCTTCCTAATGCCGCGACCCTTGAATACAGTTCCTCATGTTGTGGTGACCCCCAACCATAAAATTATTTTCCTTGCTACTTCATAACTGTAAGTCTGCTACTGTTATAAATCATAATGTAAATATCTGATATGCAGAATGTATTTTCATTGTTAAAAATTGAACATAATTAAAGAATAGTGATTAATCACAAAAACAATATGTAATTATATATGTTTTCCGATGGTCTTAGGTGATCCCTGTGAAAGGGTCGTTTGACCCCCAGAGGGGTCACGACCCACAGGTTGAGAACCGCTGGTTTAGGTCTTTAATTTCTTTCAGCAATGTTTTATAGTTTTTAATGTATACATTTTGATATGTAAATTATACCTCAATAAAGCTGTTAATTTTTTAAATGTTTTAAAATGGTCATATCTACCCCTAGCATCAAGATTGTGGCCTCCAAATCCCACTTCCCACTAAAAGAAACCAGGACTTGGAGAAATTATTGATTCCAGGCCTAGAGCCAAAGATATGTGAGATGAGCCTGGAACATATTGCCACTCTAGGGAGCAAAGATTATCAGGGTGATGTCAACAAGTCTCAAGAGCAAATTTGAAGGGACTCCTGGCCAAAAATGAGACATTTTGCACAATAAGGAAAGTAATTGCAATGAATTGAAATACATCAAATACGTTTAAATCTCACCCTGGCTGGTCTGACTCAGTGAATAGAGTGTAGGCCTGTGGACCAAAGGGTCCTGGGTTCGGGTTGCAGACTAGGGTACGTACCTTGTTGCAGTATCCTCCCTGGCCCAGGCCCTCATCAGGGCTGGTGCAGGAGGAAACCAATCAATGTGTTTCTTTCACATGCATGTTTCTCTCTGGCTTTTCCTCTCTCTTCCACTCTCCCAAAAAACAATGAAAAAATATCCTTGGGTAAGGATTAACAAAAAACAAAACAAAATGCTTAAATCTCGAAGTTCATAATGATTCTTAAGAAAAAATAAAGCTGATTGCAATTGAAGGGTATGAAACAACCAATTATTTTAAAAATTGTAAATAAAAAGAATAAATCAAGCTATATACAGACTTTTCTATATATATCTGACCACTGGGTAACAAAACAGTTTATAAGGGACAGTATCTCTTTATAGAAATATACCAGCTAATCAATGAAGAAGAAATAATATAAGAATACCACCATTTTTCAATCCATAATGGATCAACAGCTAATATCAGCGAAAAAAATAGACAACCAGACATTGTGTACCTCCTGATAGAAGAACTTAGCAAAATATTTGTTGTCCCTCCGTATTTAACCTGAACTGATCAAGCCTTTGTTTATGTTTAAAAATATTTTTAATATGTTTTCATTGACTTCAGAGAGAGGAAGGGTGAGAAAGAGAGGGACAGAAACATCAATGATGAGAGAATATCATTGATCAGCTGCCTCTTGCACACCCCCCACTGAGGAAGGAGCCCACAACCCCGGCATGTGCCCTGACCAGGAATCAAACTGTGACCTCCTGGTTCATGGGTTGACACTCAATCAGTGAGCCACACTGGCCAGGCTGATCAAGCCTTTGGATCAAACTACTAATTTACAGTACAGAGAACAGAGAAACATGTTGGACAACTTCATGAAGACATAATTAGCAAAATCCAAAATATGGAAAAATGACCTCATTTCTTCAATAAATAAATTGTAAGGGAAGAAAAACAAGAGATCAAAGTAGAAACCAAAGTTCAAAAAAATCCAAGAAGCCCAGGCGGTATGGTTCAGTGATGAACATCAACCCATGCACCAAGTGGTCGAAGTTCAATTCCCAGTCAGGGCACATGCCTGGGTTGTGGTCCCAGTGTGAGGCATGCAGGAGGCAGCTGATCAATGACTCTCATCATTGATGTTTCTATGTCTCTTTTTCCCTCCCCCTCTCTCTAAAATCAATAAAACCATATTTTTAAAAGTTTTTTAAATTAAAAATAAAAACAATTGTTTTAAAAATGCCAGGAAACAAATTTAACAATCATAAAGTAGGACTTTATTTGGATCGTGGTTCAAAAAAACACATTGTACAAAATAAGTAAGACCATTGGAAATTTGGAATACTAGGGTATTTGAAGATATCCTATATAAAAAAAGCATAATATGCAAATTGTCCCCTCGACCAGGAGTTCCACCACTCACTGATGTACGCTGACCACCAGGGGGCGGCGTGGAACATGGCAGGCATCAGGGATGCAGCACTGGCAGTGGGCAGCCATGGAGGCGGTGCTAACCCTCATGAGCCTCCATGAGAGCAGGACCACAGTGGGATGGTGGAACAGGTGAGCAGGTGGTGCCAGGCCAAGGCAGGTGGAAAGTGGGGTTTTGAGGCCACAATCTTGGTGCTAAGGGTGACCAGCTGAGGCGGCAAGGAGCAGGGCCGCCGCCCAGCTTACAGACACTGAGGGAGCCAGGCGGAGGGGGGGCCCTCCCCTTCCTCTACCCCCCACTCTATCCTCCCACCCCCTGCCCCCACCTTTCCCCCCAGGACACTACCAGCCCGACTTATTGTTCAACAGACAGCAACCAGCAGCCCGCAGACACTGATCACCCAATCAGGTCTGGGCTCTAGGCTGACATGGGAAATTGGGGGTGGGTGGCAGCAACCAACTTCCCAAGGTACCCGAGCTGGGGGCTTCGACCTCTCACAGGCAGGGTGAGAGGGACAGAGGTGTGGTGAGAATGCGGGGTGTAGGCCAAACTTGCTCTCACTCCCCCTGCTGCCCTCACCCAGATGCCAGGGTTCACACACTGGGGAAGCCCCTGCACTCAGGTGCCTGGTGCCTGCTCCACACCCGTGAGGTGAGCTGGGACACAAGCGCCGGGACCACTGGGGCCAGTTGGGCTCCCTGTGGGTTCATGCAGGAGCTGGTCTGTGAGGCCGGCCATGGGAGAGTGTGCTGCCTTCCCAGCTTCTGTGTGGCACCGCTGGTGGCCTAGAGGCCCACGCTGTGCCCCGGCCTGTGGTGTCCAGCTGCACTCAGCGGATCTCCACGTGGGGACTCGGGCACTGTGACTCAGCAGAGGGGGGCGGGTGA
This sequence comes from Myotis lucifugus, assembly GCF_000147115.1. Classification (NCBI taxonomy): domain Eukaryota; kingdom Metazoa; phylum Chordata; class Mammalia; order Chiroptera; family Vespertilionidae; genus Myotis; species Myotis lucifugus. The sequence goes on along the minus strand of NW_005872322.1, from coordinate 60,586 downwards.
GGGCCCAGGAGGCCCAGGTGCGGCCCATGGCCCAGAGGTCAGCTGGGACCTGTCCTTCCATGCCAGACACTTGTGCTTTAATCTCTGGCCAGGCCTAAGGACTGCATGCATGCAAGAATTTCTTGCACCGGGCCTCTAGTTAAAGAATGATTGTGTGATCATGATACTCTGTTATGTTTTTTTGAAGCAACTTTATCTTTTACAGATATATATTGAAGTGTTTATGAATGAAATTATATGAGACCTAGGATTTGCTTCAAAATAGTAAGAAACGGGGGGAACTGGGTGGAGTATATGTGACACATGATTGATCCTGAGTTAATAAATGGTGAAATTTGGTGATGAGTACAAAAGGCTTACTATGCTATTCTCTTGACTTCTGCATATGTGTAAAATTTTCCACAAAAGAAAATTTTCCTAAAAATGTACTTCATAGGTTTGTAATGAGTATGATAAGAAAATGAATAGAATGTTTATCACCATGGCTTACAGTCCCCACTGTTTTTTATTGTTATACTAGAGGCCTGATTCACAAAATCCATGCAAGGGGCTCGTCCCTGCTGCCACTGTGGCTGCCTCTGCCTCAGCCCCCGCCACTGTGGCTTTGTCCAGAAGGTTGTCGGGAAGGACGTCTGGTCTAACTGGCATATTACACTTTTATTATTATAGATTTTCTTTCAATTACTCACACCTAGAAGAAGTACATTATTTAGACCGTGAGCCATGGCCCACATGACTTTGTCCACCTAGTAGGAATTTATTAAAACTTCAAGTTTAGAATTAGGAAATGCCAACCTATCATGCAACAGCAATCAACAATTTCAAAAGCCTCCCTACCACTTCTAGTAAATAGGATTGTCTTATCATCTTGTAGAAATATTTGAGATCATTAAATCATTATTTTTCAGTCATTTATCATGAGTAGGTTCTGAGGGTGCAAATATTAACATAGTGGACCCTTGACTGATTGAATGCATTTCAAGTGCCAAATGAATTCAATAAAAAGTGCTAAGCAACTATTATTGATACTAACTCAGTAATCATTAACTCCCCTCCTAAAAGCTTTTTGATGTGCTTTTTGAGTGAGAGTTAGAGTTATTGCTGCTCCACTGTATGTAAACCACAGCCCACCTTTTATGCTTTAACCTGAAATCTGAATACACCCATGGAAATGTGTCAAACATGTGAATTTCCTGCAACCTGTGCAGAGGTGGGGGAAAGATTGAAAACTAGATACCCTGTGATTCTACCACCCTACTCCTCCCTTTTGCCATTTGAAACTTTACCTGAAGGTAGAAGAAACTGCTTCCAGAGCTGTTGCTGTCACTCAGGTTTATCCCCTAACCCCCCAAACTAGGATGGAAGCCATGTTGTTTAGGATGAAAAAGTAATGTTTATTTACAAATGTATATACTGATAGCTAACAATACCCTAGGGGAGATAAAGAACAAGGAATATACTATATCTTCTAAGATCAAAACTACATATTTGGGGTTAAACCAAAGTCGCCCACCCAGTTGGAAAAAAGGTGGGAGAGACTATGGCAGAGTCCAGCACTGACATCTGAATAAACAACTGGAAAAGGCTTTAGCCACCAGTTCTAGATGACTCAGGAATAACTTGTTTAGGGATCAATTCAGTTTCCTCAGGGGGACTTTCAGACTTTCAGGTGCTTGTGACTGTGTTGACTTTTCTAAGTTGCCTATTATAAGGGGAGTATTTTTTACCCTCCCTTGCACCAGTTCCACAGTAAATTTAGAGGGCCTAGGAGCCAATTCCTGGGCCGATCAGTATCATTATCTCCTTTCCGTCTGACAGTCTTAAATAGGTGCCTCTTTCTTTTTAGGGCTTTCCTGCCACGTAATCGGAAGAAGCGAGTACTTATAATGGAAGTAGAGCTGTCCTCAGGATTAACATATTCCTCAATATTTTGAAGAAGAGTAGTCACCAGAATCTGGATAGATTCCACAGGATCATTCTTCATACTTTCAAGAGCTGAAACCAGAAAGGAAGTCAACTCAGATTCTCAAGCTCCAAAAACTGTTTACCCAAACACCATTGTTTTCCACCCACTTGTCACATTATAATATAACTTCATTTAGAATAACTTTGTGTCATTGTAAAAGTGCTATTGTTTTATTGTAGAAAATGTTTAAATACAAATTGTTTTTTAAAAAGGAAAGAAAGCAAAAGCACTCAACCCCGCAAAAAATATATATTTTCATACCTGTCTTGTAGTATTTCTTAGATATCTAACATAGACACTTTGTTTTACAAAAATAGGATTAACATTTTTCTTCCCATAAAATATTTCCCCATATAACTTAATATCCAATCACATGATTCTATCATAATTTCTTTGATCAATACCTTATTAGTGAACAATAAGGCTGCTTTCCATTTTTCACTGTTATAAACAATGATCAACAACTCTTAATTGAGATTTACAGTACTATCATCATGCACTGTGCCATAAACAAAGACTATATATCCCATCCTCCCTTGCAGCTAGGTGTGGTCATATAACTAAGTTCTGACCAAGTGGGTGTAAGGGAAAGGGGCATATGCAACTTCCTAGAGATATAGTAGTGAATAAGAAAGACAGATTCCCCACAGTCAAGAACATTCTAGCCCAGGCGGTGCAGCTCAGTAGTTTAGCATCAACTTATGAATCTGGAGGTCACGGTTCGATTCCTGGTCAGGGCACCTGCCTGGGTTTCAGGTTCAATCCCCAGTGTGGGGCATGCAGGAGGCAGCCCATCAATGATTCTCATCATTGATGTTTCTATCTCTCTCTCCCTCTCCCTTCCCCTTCCTCTCTGAAATCAATAAAAATAGATATTTTTAAAAATAGAACTTAATATTCTAGTGGAGAAAAAAAAGTAAACATAAATTAAGTGCAAAGAAGGAAATTTAACAGGATGATGAGAACAGCTAACTGGGAAGGACCCCTTTAGATAGGCCAGTCAGGGAACGCCTCTCTGAGAAGGTGACATTTGAGCTGGGATGCAAAGAATGGGAGCCAGCCTCCAAGGCAGCCCCATGAAGATCGAGGGCAGAAAATGTCCCAGTGGAGGCAGGGATCACGTCATCCTGCAGAAAATAGCCAGTGTGGTTGCCCCTTCTAGTGAGGGGGACATGATATAGGCTAAGGGTGGAGAGAAGTCAGAAGCCAGACTTCTCAGGGCCTGTGACCCAGGGTAAGGGACCAAACTTTGACCCAAAGAGCAGTGGAGAGCCACTGAAGGGGTTTAAGCAAAAGCGTGCCATGATCCAGTGTACATGTTTCAAGGAGATCCTGGCTGCTGCATTGAGAGTAGTGTAGAGAGAGGAACAGGATGTCAGGAGCTGTCAACGTGGTCCAGTTAAGGAATAGGGGTGCATAGTTTAGAGTTGAGTGGGAACAGAGGGATGGAGACAGGAAATTACTTACTAGTATTGCAAAGGAGAATAGGGACAGAAAGAATGTGGGCTCAACAAATCTAAAAGCCAACCAGACCCATCAAAGTCTACAGCTTCATGTTGATCTCATTTAGAATAGGAAAAAAAAAGGAGTTGGGCTTGCACTATATAGAAAAATATACAATCCTTTAAAGAACCACTTCTCAACCACAGGTTTGCTCAGAACTACATATGGGTGGAAGTGTAATTAGAAGTATTTTCCTTGGGAAAAATTTCCTCCTATCTAGGTATTTGGGCATCTTTCCAGGAGGCTGGGTGGGAAGAGGAAGGCAAGGTGAATTCTCAGACAGACTTAGGAGTCCAAGATTTCCATTCTGGACATACTTTCCCTGAAATTGAACTATGGTAGCTGGAATAGGTGTCAACTACACAGTAGAGACCTCAACTGTAAAACCTAAGAGAAGGCAGCCAGCATACAAAATGTCAGAGTCAGAACTGAAGCCAGGGTCAAGCCCTCAGAGGGCAGATGCTACCAGCTGATGGTTAATGTGCTAGCAGTAGCATGGCTTCTCTCTAGGAAGCAACAAACAAACTGATTTTTCCTTGACCTTAACTACAAATATACTCCCTACCTGCCCTCCCAATACCACCCCTCCCCTGGCCCAGAAGCCTGAGTCAGTTCAACACAGATGTTTTGTGGGACATCTATGTGCCCAGTAAAGCTCAGTGCTCCCCATGTTTTGTGTTCAGTCTTCAAAACAATGTTCAAGATCAGCACTATTATCCTCATGATGCCAGTGGAGAAACTGAGGCACAGAGGCAAAGTAACTGGCCCAAGTTCACATGGCTCATTATCAAGAGATCTAGTATTTGAAAGTTGTCTGAGTAATGCAGACTTTGTGAAAGAAAGTACCCTTAGAAGTCATTTACCATTTTACTCTCTGGACAAAGAACTGTAAATACAACAAGGACTTGTCTATCTCCAGTTGTCTGCTAGGCATTTCCTCTGAGACAGGATTCCACCACTACATCAAAAACAGCATCCTTCAAATATTACCTCACAGCAGGCACCAGGAAACTCTAACTGGGCTCAAACCAGAGGGCACAGCCCCTGAGGATAGGCAACTGCAACACCAGAACAGCAAGCCTGTGGCATTCATGCCAGGACTTTCAGACAAACACATGACACTCTCAACTACAAAAGGGCTGAGACATAGGAACAGGAGCTAGAAAAGCAAACATTCTCTTCATCTTGTCTCTACATCAAGGAAGGAAATTGTGGTATGAAAAATAGTGAAGAGCCCTAACCGGTTTGGCTCAGTGGATAGAGCACCGGCCTGAGGACTGGAGTCCAGGGTTCGATTCCAGTCAAGTGCATGTACCTTGGTTGCGGCCACATCCCCAGGAGGGGGTGTGCAAGAGGCAGCTGATCGATGTTTCTCTCTCATCGATGTTTCTAACTCTCTTTCCCTCTTTGTTCCTCTTTGTAAGAAATCAATGAAATATATTAGAAAAAAATGAAAAGAAAATAGTGAAGAATGAGTAATTCAAAAATCCTTTCCATTTGGTCCTGGAATGAATTATACCACCCACCATTGATCAAAAGCTACCTAAACTCTTCCCAGTGTCCATTAGCAGAGTTAAGAACTGTGTTCAATGCTGCACCCTACACTCAGGTAAAACCCTAAATCTTTACCATGGCTAAAGGCCGCATCAACGTGGCCCCACTGCTGTTCTCTGATCTCATCACCTCCTGCCCTGCCTTTTGCTCACTCCATGCTATCACATTGATCTTCTTGTTCTTCCTTGAACATGCCAAGTGCTTATCCCTCAAAGAGTCATAGGGTTCACTCCCTCATTTCCTCCGGCTCTCTGCTTAAATATCCCATAGCGGAGGGGTACCCCGGGCCCCACTCCGGCCCTTCTTACCCCTTGCCTTATGGAGATAGTGACCTCCACAGTGCTTATGTAACATCTATGTATTTGTTGAGGGGGTATTCCTCCCTTCCCGACTAGAATGTAAACTGCATGAAGGATAGGTTATTAGTTTTGTTCACTGCAGTATCTCATGCTTAGAATAGTACATAGTATACAGTAGGTTTTCAATACTTAACAAATGTAATTACTAGAGAGCAATGGCAGGGAGTCAGCAGAAGTACATCCTATATAAAACATAGGTGTGGCTCTTCAGGGACTGAAGGGAACAAAGGGTTTTGAAAGGTGAGGTAAAACTTTCTCTTCTGATAGACATTGGGAATAGCAGCTCCTCTTTCTCCACACTACCAGCTTCCATTCCCTACTTCTTTTTTAGGACTTTGGTAAGATTAAGAATAATGGATACCTGGCCAACATGGCTCAGTAGTTCAGCATTGACGCATGAACCAGGGGGTTACTATTCGATTCCTGGTCAGGGCACATGCCTGGTTGTGAGCTCAATCCCCAGTAGGGGGCGTACAGGAGGCAGCTGATTGATAATTCTCATCATTGATGTTTCCATCTACCTCTCCCTCTCCCTCTCCCTCTCCCTTTCCCTCTCCCTCTCCCTTCCTCTTTCTGAAATAAAAAACAACAACAACAAACCACATATCTTTTAAAAAAGAAAAGGTGACCATGAATTGCTACTTGTTGAAATTGGAGTATGGGTACCTGGTTACTATATTACTAGAGGCCCAGTGCAAGAAAATTCATGCACTTGAGGGGGCTGCTCTCACAGTCCAGGAGCCCTCAGGTGTGGGAGGTGACCCGGCGATCAGGGGAAGGCAACGCCCCATCACACCTCTGCTGCTGCCTCTGCCGGCAGCATAAGCCTCGGCTAGCCCTGATACTTGAGTCTCGGGCTGGACCTGGGAAGCTGGGGCGCTGAGGGGACTGGGGGTCTCCGGAAGCAGGCAAGTGGAGCAGCCGTGCCCACTGGGGGTGGGCTTGGCCTTGCTGCACACCTGCCGCCCTGCGGGGCTGAGGGGACTGGACACCACCATCTTGTGGCTGTTGGTGCTGCCATCTTTGAGGGCGGGGCAGTCAATTAGCATATTCCCTCCTTATTGGCTGTGGACACTGCCATCTTTGCAATGGCATGAGGGTCAATTAGCATATTTCCTCTTTATTAGATAGATTCTCTATACTTTTAAATAACACTTTAAAAAACCTTACAACAGCCACAGGAAAAGGAGAGATTACCTACAATGGAAAAAAAACTAGAATAGCAGGCTTCTAGTTAGCAACAAAGAAAGCCAGGAAATAATAGCACAATGTCTTCAAAATGCTGAGAGAAATTAATTGTTGGTGTAGAATTTTAAAACTAGTAAAGCTGGAAATGGAACTCCCATTTGACCCTGTGATCCCACTTCTAGGAATATATCCCAAGAAACCAGAAACACCAATCAGAAAGGATATATGCACCCAGATGTTCATAGCAGCACAATTCACCATAGCTAAGATCTGGAAACAGCCTAAGTGCCCATCAGTAGATGAATGGATTAGAAAACTGTGGTACATCTACACGATGGAATACTATGCTGCTGTTAAAAAGAAGGAACTCTTACCATTTGCAACAGCATGGATGGAACTGGAGAGCATTATGCTAAGTGAAACAAGCCAGTCACTGAAGGAAAAATACCACATGATCTCACTCTTTCATGGATAATTAAGACCATTACAAACTTTTGAACAATAATAAATACAGTGGCAGAGCTGCCTCAAACTGATTGTCGGACTGCAGTGGGAAGGCCAGGGAGGGTTGGGGGACAGGAGGGAGGTGAGTAAGAGATCAACCGAAGGTCTTGTATGCATCCATATAACCATAACTAATGGACATAAGACTCTGGGGGGTAAGGGAGGGCAGGGGCTTGTCAAGGGCGGGGGGGAAAAAAGGACACTTATGTAATACCCTTTGTAATACTTTTAGCGAAAAAAAAAACTAGTAAAGCTATCTTGCAAGGATGAGGGTAAGAAGAAATTCATACAAACAAAACAAAATCTAAGACAGTATATTATCAAGATACCAGCACTAATATGCAATAACTTAATCAATAAAAGTATTAATAAAAAGTGTGTAAAAAAAAGATACCAGCACTAGCCCTGGCCAGGTGGCTCAGTTGGTTAGAGTGTCATTCCCTACACCAAAAGGTTGCAGGTTCCATCCCCTATCGGGGCATGTACTGGAAGCAACCAATGAATGTTTCTCTCTCTCTCTCTCTCTCTCTCTCCCTCCCTCCCTCCCTTCCTCCCTCCCTCCCTCCCAATCCTTCTCTCCCACTGAAGGCAATAAACATATCCTCCAGTGAGGATTTTTTTAAAAGATACCAGCACTAAAGAAACTTCTAAAAGGTTACTTCTAGAAGGATGGAGAAAAATGACCCCTGAGGGATGGTCAGAGAAACAAAACAAATCAAAAATGGTGAGCATATAACACTTTGTAAATCTATGGTTTGTATAAAATAACAATAATAATCATAGCATATAAATTATGATTTTACAAACGGAACTAATATATTGGTTAATAAAAGCCTGTAATTGGGAAAGGCGGTGATTGAAATTCATGTCAACATAGTAGGAAAGATTAAAATGTTGTACTTTAAACTTGGTTAAGTTCAACATACATGATAAAAGTCGAGTTTTTAGTATCTAGTCTGGAGTAAGAATTACACTTGTATATGAGGAGGCATATATAAGAATGTTCATGGTAGCATTGTTTGAATAGCAAAAAAATTGAAATAACTTAAATATTAATATATCAAGGGCTCTATAAGTATAAATTAATTTTAAAATATTTTAAGGCAGTAAAAAAGAACACAAAACTGCATGTTCTTCAGGGGAAAGGAACCATGTCTGCTTTACACTCCTCTGCAGGGTCAGCCCAGAGCCCAGGACAGAGGGGCAGTGACAAGAACATGTTGTTAGCAGAGTTTTTATCTAACTGGTATGATGATAAATAATGTTGCCTTTCTCTTACTTCTCTTCACTTAAACTTTTAGATATAACATTTATACTGGTAAGAGTAAACTTTTAAAATAATGTCACATGTATGTCAGGAATTGCCTCTTCCTAATTTCTATCTTGCACCATCCCCTTATATAACCCAGAACCCAGGTGCGAGGCCCAGACTCACCATTTCGTAACAGCTGCACATCATCCTCATGTATGGAATGCAGGTTTATCTTCTTAGCTATTAATGCTAAAGACAGAACAGATGTAAAGTCCATCCAGAATTCCTGAGCCTTTGGGCCATCCCTTTCCCCAGGCTCAGTAGTGACAAGGACATTTATAAAATGATTTTAGCAAGGAATGTATGTAAGAGAAGCCTTGCTGGCTACATGTCAGTGTCCTAGTGAAAGAACAGCCCTCAGAGCAGCTGTGACCCAGGTGATAAGTGGAGCCTGCGCCAAGGATGTTAAACGTCATGGGGCTCCTACTCCAACAGAAGATGGACAGGGGGCACAAGGCAATAATTTGCAAAAATAAAATATGGATGGGCAATAAACAGGACAAAATACATAACCTAGCTGTTGATTGAAAAAAAAATTAACCAAAACAACAAGCTTCTTTGTTTTCACCTATCAAATTGGTAATGATTTTAAAAACATATTACCTAGGGTTGCCAAATTTTTGGCGAAATGGATACTCATATACATACTGGTGACAAGAGAAAATGAATCTAACTTTTTAGAGGGCAGTTCCAAATCCTTAAAATTCTGCATACCCTTTGAGTCCAGGAACTCTACTTTTAAGCAATGTATCTTAACAAAATAATCATGATGACATGCAGAGATTTAACCACTATGTCCCTGTCTATAAAAACAAAAGATAACACAGTCTCAATATTCAAATATAAGGACTGGTTTCATAAATCCATCTATACAATAAAATTAATATTATGTAGTCATTAAATATAATGTTGATGAGTACGTAATGCATGTATTTGTGATAGAGCTATGTACGAAAGTTTATTATTAAAATGTTTGCCCTAACTTTTTGCTCCCAGGTTCCATTATGGTCAAGGGCATGTACCTTGGTTGTGGGCACATCCCCAGTAGGGAGTGTGCAGGAGGCAGCCGATCTATGTTTCGCTCTCATTTTTTTTGTTTGTTTCTAAATCTCTATCCCTCTCCCTTCCTCTCTGTAAAAAATCAATAAAAATATTTAAAATAATGAAATAAATGGAAGTTCTATAGCTCTGCTCCAGTGGGTCAAGGATTGAGCATCAATCCAGGAACCAAGAGATTATGGTTCAATTGCCAGTCAACACACCTACCTGGCTTGTGGGCTCAATCTCTAGTAGGGGCAATGCAGGAGGCAGCCAATCAATGATTCTCTCTCTCCCTTCTTCTCTCTCTAAAATCAATTAAAAACATATATTTTTTAAAGTGCTATATATATGTGTGTGTGCGTGTGTGCGTGTGTGTGTGTGTGTGTGTGCACGCGCGTCTGTGTAGCATATTTTTAAGAAAAATAATTCTATGGTGTTAGTAGTGGTTAAATCCAAATGATGTAAGTTCTGGTATTACTCATTATCTTCTTTCAGCCAGTCTGAATATTTTATGCTTTCTAATGTAAACACATACTGTTATTATAGTTTAAAACAAAAAATATTTTGGGAAATCCATGGGGTTCCATTTGAAGCAACAGTTTTTTCCTTCCACATGCATACATTTCTCTTCCTCACAAAGCAGCATGCTGACAAAGCAGGTAGATGCACACAGAGCCAGGACAAAGGCATATAGCTTACTCCTCCCCAGGCTTTTCTAACACAAATTTTGGAGGCTGACAGCACATCTCAAATTAGGTCAGAGCTAGGAAAGGATGTAACCAACTTCATCATGCCATGGTTCTGGCTTTGCCCTTTAGTAAAAGGTCAAGGAGGGCTTTCCTGCTGGAGAGAAGGGAGGAATTGACAGGAGGGACCACCTTACCTATGAAATGGACGGCAGCTGTCCGTAGGAAGGACTCGGAGCTCTTCAGGAAGCTGAAGCTCTGAAACAGTAACTCCCCCACTAATTGTCTTTTGCATGTATTCACCTGTGAAGGCAAAGAGGAGTAATGCTGACAAGGAGAGGGGGGCTGCTGGGAACTCTACTGAAGACCGTCTTGCAGCCTTGGCCCTCTCACCTTGTCCACAAGCAGCAGCATTTTCTGTCTTCAGTCAGCTTAAACGATTTGAACCTATACACTCAGACACCCCCACCCCAGCAAAAGTGCACACTCAGCAGAAAGTTCATAAAGAGAATTTTGCTCCTTGGTACCAACATGATAAGGGAGAAAACAACTGATGTAGAGCCAGGAGACCAGGTTTGAATACTGGCCCTGACACGGGCCTCAGTTTTTTCATCTGAAGTGTTGAAATAAAACCTGCCTAACCTACCAATGGCTCCAATGGGATAATGGATGTTAAAGTGTACACGGTAAAGTGCTCTATCTATGTAAGGCATTCAAATTCATAATATTAGAATTACTCATTTAGTTCCTAACCTACTCGCGTAGCCCTTAAATGTTTACTTTACAACAAGGATTCCTGCTCTATGGCCTGTTCTTGACTTCACTGAAGTCACTGAAGCTACAGACCGTTACCACCATGACTGTTGATCTCAAGCCCTGAGGACTCCTGTCTCTATCTCTTCCTCTAACCAGAAGGCTTCTATCCCATTGGCATCTATTAACCTTGCATGATGTCCCTAGCCTCTGAGGCAGAGTTTGGGATGCTAAGAGGATCAAATCTGGAGATCCAGGGACTGGCATCCCAAATGTGGGTTCTCAGAGTTTGCTGATGAGAAAGAATGAGAATCAAGGAAAGGAAAGAATACATCTTCTGTCAGCCCTCTCCGCTTTGCCCACCGAGCCTGCCAGTGAGTCCATAGCATGCATATTGCAACCGGCTTCCTCAGAGACTCTCACTCACCAAATGGTTGCATGTTTCTTCCAACACCTGCATGTGATCACTGAGGGTGGTATGCTGAAACATCTGTGTGAAGGATGACCAGCCAATCACATTCGTCCACTCAGTCAGGGCTGCTCCACAGGCCTATGGGATGGACACAAGGAAGTCCTAAGTCTACCTCCTATAATTCTGGAGAGCCAGGCCAGACCATGAAACTAGTCCACAAGGGGTTTGGTTGGGATTAGTAACTGGGATCAGGGGCCTTGATCATGTGAAAATATGTACATAACTTCAGGGAGGAGTACCATATCAGTCTAAGACTGATGGCACCCAGTAGAGGGTAAAAGTGCTCAGATTCAGCCCAGAAAATGATACGAAAGAGGTGTAGAGCAGTGGTTCTCAACCTGTGGGCCACGACCCCTTTGGCTGTCGAACAACCATTTCACAGGGGTCGCCTGAGAACATCCTGCATATCAGATATTTACATTACGATTCATAACAGTAGCAACATTACAGTTATGTAGCAGCAATGAAAATAATTTTATGGTTGGCTCACAACATGAGGAACTATATTTAAACGGCCAGAAGGTTGAGAACCACTGGTGTAGAGTGAATGCAGATCCCAGACCAGGCTCATGAAAGAGGACTAAAGGGAAGGGGCTGTGCTCTAGCAGGAAGGGGTTGTATCAGGCTGAGTTTGGCAGGACAAAGATCACCCATACCTTGACCACCTCGGTGTTGTTGTCCTCTAAGCTAAGCAGCAGCGGGACTAAAAAACTGTACAGATGTTTCTTGATGGCATATCCAGGCTTGAATTTGTTGACTCTATGTAGCATGTGCCCAAGGGAAGAGATGGCTATGATCCTCACCTGGTCCCTCTCCTGCCATGAAGAGCAAAATGGAGATGAGGAGGCTATGGTTTCCCTCTGACCCTGCCTCGCTTGGCTTTCATACACACACATTTCATTTTTCATGTCCAAAGGACACTGCATTTACATACTAAAAAAGGCAACATAATTTGTGGAGCTGAGTAAATCTCTTTAGCCCCCTAGAGCTAATAAGCCTCCTAGAGTTATGGCTCTGTGCCAGGGAAACTAAGATTATAATTTCAGTTCTGTCGTGGATCATATCTCCAACCTATCACTTTATTCCTTCTGGGGATTTAGCTCAAGAATGCCAAATTTAAAAAAAATTAATTGTCCTATTATGCTGTAATTGTTTAAATCTATATTAGCTTGTGTTAATTAGCAAGGATCACAAACAGCTAAACTTTATACACTTTCAAGAGTATAGTATATATTAACTGTACAAATATTTTTTGAGCACCTATAATGAGCTAGCACTGTACTAAATAGCAGACATGATGGGACAAGACAGTTCCTGAATTTGTAGCATACAGAAAACAGATATTTTAACAAGTTGAATTACATTTTGCACAAAGCACATAATGGCTAAACAGAGAGATGATTCAATGTTAGTATTTTAATTAAAAAAACACACCAAAAAACAGGATCCAATATAGTGGTGGAGTAGGTGGAAGTTACACTCACCTCCTCCCAGGATCAAACCAGAAGTACAACTAAATTTTAGAACAATCAACCTAAGTTACCAATTGAATCCAGCTGAACAGAAGTCTTATAACCAAGGATTTACAGAAGAAGCCACATGGAGACTGGTAGGATGGACTGAGGCTCAAAATGAGGTGGCCCCACATGTGCAGCAGTAGAGAATCTGGAGAGATATTTCACCTACAAAGTCCACTGTCAGGAGCAATGGGCTCTACCCAACACAGGCCTCCCCAGCCTGGAGCACCACAAAAGGAAGAGAAACCCACCTAATTCCTGGCTGTGAAAGTCATCAGAGATTCCATCTACTAGGGAGAGAAGGGAGTCTGCCAGAAACCCAGGAGCCCTCTTAAAAAGTCAGTGCAGAAAATGTCATTTCCAGCCACTCACCATGGGCTCCAGCGGAGGGAAGGTAGCTCACAGCAGACTGGAGTCATACAAGGAGAGAGTGGGTTGTGTGGCTTCAGGGAGAGAGCTAAAGGGACAGCCACCCAGGTCCTTGTGTTGAATCCCTCTCCCACCACAGTCCACAAATGTCATATTTTTTGGGTTGACCATTCCCCTCCACAGGGCATCAGCCTGGTGGAATGCATTATTACTCCCTCCCAAATACCTGTATCCCTGCCCTGCCAAGCTCCCACCAGCCAGCCTGAGCTGGCAGTGCAGACTTTCTTGGAGGGATCTTTAGGATGTGTAGGCAGACAAACGGGATGTCAGAGACTGAGTTCTGTGGCTTTAGGGTGAGGGTCATTTTCCCCCTCACATGCTGACTGGAGCCACCATTGCTGTGCAAAGCTCTCTATCCACATGACCAAATATTGGTCTGTTTTAGCCCTATAAACTCTGCTGGCCTCACCCTGGTGATTCCCTCAGAACATACCTCATCACAAATGTCTGTAGGCCCAATGCAGGTGGCAGCTGACAGCTGGCTTTGGTGTACCATGACACATTTGCTGAGTGGCCTCAGAAGCAGTACTGGCTTGAAGTTTGTATATGTATCAACCTGGTGAATACCACTGGCCCCAACATGAGAACCTACTTCAATTTGCATATTGCCAGAGGCAATTCCAGTGATTGGGCCTAACAGGAAGCCAGCAGGCACAGGCATATCTTGGAGTGTCTTGGGACTTTTGCTGACCCCTCCCATGGGTTTGGTGCTGGTGGAGGCCAGACATGGCATGCACTTTGGCTCCTCCCATATGCACCCTTTTCCTACAGAGGCTGCCACAAAATGTGGATCGTTTGTAGATCCTAACAGGTAGCCCAGGGCCAGTCACAGGCAGCGTCTGATATTCACCAGTACCAGAGTCCCTCCCAAGAGGCCTCAGAACCTGGTGGCAGGCTTCAGACCACATTAAAGCACAACCCAATTAGCCCCACAAGTGGCACATCGATCGGGAGATTTTAGCAGATACCAGACCCTGCTGGGGTGAATTCTACTTCATGGGGTTAGTCCCTGCCCAGCAGCTCATACAGTGAGGTCAGGGTCAATCTTCACAGTCAGCCAGCCTGAAGGTTAACCCCACCCATGGATGCACCAACAGCAATAAGGCTGAACTACAGCCCTGGCTTGTGGGCTTCAGTAGGTTGGGTGTCTTCCTGTGCACTGAAAGATTACCAGTTCAATTCTTGGTCAGGGCACATGCCCAGATTGTGGGCTCAATCCCTATTAAGGGAGCGTGCAGGAGGCAGCTGATCAATGTTGCTCTCATACTGATGTTTCTCTCTCTTTCTCCCTTCTTCTCTCTCTAAAAATGATTAAAATATCTTTTAAAAAAAGACTCAACTACAACAGGAAGGATCACATAACACACTCCCAGAACACCTTGCTCTAGTGATCAGGGAGACAGCACTACCAAGCCCCACAGGACACCTACGAAATAAGTACCAAGATTGGGAGACATAGCACATCTACCTAATATAATAAAACAAATACAGAGAGGTAGCCAACATGAGAATACAAGGAAACATGCCCCAAATAAAATAACAGAGAATCCCCAGAAAAAGAACTAAAAACAATGAATGCAAGCAATCTACTAAATACAGAGTTCAAAGACCACCAACTTACACCATACACAAAAATAAACTCAAAATGGATAAAGGACTTAAATATACGACGGGAAACCATAAAAATACTAGAGGAATCCAAAGGCAACAAAATCTCAGACATATGCCGAAGCAATTTCTTCACCGATACAGATCCTAGGGCACTTGGAAACTAAAGAGAAAATAAACAAATGGGACTACATCAAAATAAAAATTTTCTGCACAGCAAAAGAAACCATCAACAAAACAACAAGAAAGCCCACTACATGGGAGAACATATTTGGCAACATTATATCTGATAAGGTCCTAATCTCCAACATTTATAGGGAACTCATACAACTTAACAAAAGGAAGATAAACAATCCAATAAAAAAATGGGCAAAGGACCTAAATAGACACCTTTTAAAAGAGAACATTCAGAAAGCCAAGAGACATATGAAAACATGCTCGAAGTCGCTAATCATCCGAGAGATGCAAATCAAAACAACAATGAGGTACCATCTCACACCTGTCAGAATGGCTATCATCAACAAATCAACAAACAACAAGTGCTGGAGAGGATGTGGAGAAAAAGGAACACTCGTGCACTGCTGGTGGGAATGCAGACTGGTGCAGCCACTATGGAAGACAGTATGGAGTTTCCTCAGAAAACTAGAAATGGAACTCCCATTTGACCCTGTGATCCCACTTCTAGGAATATATCCCAAGAAACCAGAAACACCAATCGGAAAGGATATATGCACCCCTATGTTCATAGCAGCACAATTCACCATAGCTAAGATTTGCAAACAGCCTAAGTGCCCATCAGTAGATGAATGGATTAGAAAACTGTGGTACATCTACACGATGGAATACTATGCTGCTGTAAAAAAGAAGGAACTCTTACCATTTGCAACAGTATGGATGGAACTGGAGAGCATTATGCTAAGTGAAATAAGCCAGTCAATGAAGGAAAAATACCACATGATCTCACTCATTCATGGATAATAGAGACCATTATAAACTTTTGAACAATAATAGATACAGAGGCAGAGTTGCCTCGAACAGACTGTCAAACTACAGCAGGAAGGCCAGGGAGGGTGGGGGGGCGGGGGGGTGGTAAGAGATCAACCAAAGGACTTGTATGCATGCATATAAGCATAACCAATGGACATAAGACACTGGGGGGTAGGGGAGGCCAGGGGATTGTCAAGGGCGGGGGGAAAAAAAGGAGAAATATGTAATACTCCTTGAAATAATTTAAGCAATAAAAAAAAATACAGAGTTCAAAACAATGGTTAAAAGGATGCTCAATAAACGCAGGGGAAGAATGGATGAACTCAATGAAAAAAAGAAAAGATAGTAATAGGACACAGAAAGTATAAAAAAGAACCAGTGAAAAATACAGAATACACTAGAAGGAACCAACTATAGACTAAATGAAGCGAAGTATTGAATTTGCAATTTGGAAGATAAGGTAGCACAGAATAGCCAATCAGAGCAGTGAGAGAGAGAGAGAGAGAGAGAGAGAGAGAGAGAGAGAGAGAGAGAGAGATGAGAGAGAAAGAGAGAGAGAGAGAGAGAGAATTCTTGTTGTTAATCTTCATCCGAGGATATCTTATCGAGTAATTTTTAGAGGGAGTGTGAAGGGATTGGAAGAGACAGAAGGAGAGAAATATTGATGTGAGAGAGACACATGGATTGGTTGCGTCCCACACACTACCCAACCAGGACCAGGTATTGAACCTTTGACCAGAATTGACCCTGTGACCCTTCTGTTCATGGGCCGATGCTCTAAGCACTCAGTGAACGAGCCAGGGCTAAAAGAAAACTTTAAAAAATGATAATGCCATAAGGGGCCTCTGGGACAACATCAATATACCATGTCTGCATTATCGGGGGCACCACAAGGAGCAGAAAGAAAGCAAGGGATTAAAAACCTATTTGAGGAAAACCAAGATGGCGGCATAGGTTATCGCCGGAGTTTGCTGCCTCAAACAACCACTTCAAAAATACAACTAAAAGACGGAACAGACATCATCCAGAACCACAGGAAGGCTGGCTGAGTGGAAGTTCTACAACTAGGAGGAACCGAGAATCAGAGGAGGTGCAGTGCTGAAGTAAAATACTAAGTTGCGGAGTGCGTGCGGCGTGGGCTGGTGGCTGAGGGCTCGGTTGTCTGTTTCAATCCGGAGGGAGCCTCAGACTCTGAGCTCCAGATCTGGGCGAGTCTCTAGGGACCCAGACTCAAATGGGAGAAGCGGAACTGTCTGGCTTCAGTTCCTCCGAGGTTTGCAGCGGTTGCTGGGACAGAGAGGCAGAGCCCCTGGGGACAGACTGAGAGCAGCCATAACTGCTCCCTCCTCTGCCCTGTTGATCCCCTGGGACCCGCCCCACCCAAGCCCTGCACAGAGCCATTTGCCTGATAGCCTCAGGCATAGGCTAGATTAGCACCTCCCTAGAGGACAGAAGTTCTCCCACTGCAGACACAGCTGATTCTCACAGCTAGTTGGCATGGAGGTCAAGTAGCAATTACCTACAACAATCAAGGCTTAACTACAACAAGACTGCGCACAAAGACCACAAGGGGGTGCACCAAGAGTGTCTACCTCGGGTAATTGGGACACTTAACACGGAAAGCCACTCTATCGACACAGCAAAGCATAAAAAAATGCCGAGACAAAGAAACAGGCCACAAAGGACAGAGATGGAGGAAAGAAGGCTACTGGATATAGAATTCAAAACCAAACATTTGAGGTCTCTCAAGAGGCTTCTAGAGTCTGTTGATAAATTTGATGAGATGTACAGGAAATCTAATGAGACCCTTGATGGTGTGATAAAGGACCAACTAGAAAGTAAGCATACACTGACTGAAATAAAGAATATTATACAGAGTTACAACAGCAGAGTAGAAGATCGCAAGAATCATGTCAAAGATTTGAAATTCGAAGAAGCAAAAAACACCCAACCGGAAAAGCAAAATGAAAAAAGAATCCGAAAATAAGAAGATAGTGTAAGGAGCCTCTGGGACAGCTACAAGCGTACCAATATCAGAATTATAGGGGTGCCAGAAGATGAGAGAGAGCCAGATACTGAAAACCTATTTGAAGAAATAATGACAGAAAACTTCCCCTACCTGGTGAAAGAAATAGACTTACCAGTCCAGGAAGTGCAGAGAACCCCAAACAAAAGGAATCCAAAGAGGACCACACCAAGACACATCATAATTAAAATGCCAAGAGCAAAAGACAAAGAGAGAATCTTACAAGCAGCAAGAGAAAGAAACTCAGTTACCTACAAGGGAATACCCATACGACTGTCAGCTGATTTCTCAACAGAAACTTTGCAGGCCAGAAGGGAGTGGCAAGAAATATTCAAAGTGATGAATACCAAGAATCTACAACCAAGAGTACTTTATCCAGCAAAGCTATCATTCAGAATTGAAGGACAGATAAAGAGCTTCACAGATAAGGAAAAGCTAAAGGAGTTCATCACCACCAAACCAGTATTATATGAAATGCTGAAAGGTATCCTTTAAGAAGAGGAAGAAGAAGAAAAAGGTAAAGATACAAATTATGAACAACAAATACGCATCTATCAACAAGTGAATCTAAGAATCAAGTGAATAAATAATCTGATGAACAGAATGAACTGGTGATTATAATAGAATCAGGGACATAGAAAGGGAATGGACTGACTATGCTTGCGGGGGAAGGGGTGTGGGAGATGTGGGAAGAGACTGGACAAAAATCGTGCACCTATGGATGAGGACAGTGGGTGGGGAGTGAGGGCGGAGGGTGGGGTGGGATCTGGGAGGAGGGGAGTTATGGGGGGAAAAAAGAGGAACAAATGTAATAATCTGAACAATAAAGATTTAATTATTAAAAAATAAATAAATAAAATAAAAACCTATTTAAAGAAAAAATGATGGAAAACTTTCCTAACTTTGTGAAGGAAAAAGACACACAAGTCCAGGAAGTGCAGAGAGTCCTATACAAGATAATCCCAAAGAGAACCACGCCAAGACACATCAAAATTATGATTTAAAAAAAACTCTCAGCAAAGTAGATATAGAGAGAACATATCATAACATAATAAAGGCCATCTATCACAACCATGCAACTAACATCAAACTCAACAGGGAAAAACTAAAAGACCAGAAACAAGATAGAGATGTCCATTTCCACCACTCTTAGGCAACATAGTTCTGCAATCAGACAAGAAGAAGAAATAAAAGGCATCCAAATTGGAAAGAAATAAAACTGTCATTATTTGCAGATGACATGATACTCTATATTGAGAACCCTAAAGATTCCAACAAAAAAAACTACTAGAATTTATAAATTAATTCAGTAAAGTATCAGGATACAAAATAAATATTCAGAATTCGATTGCATTTTTTCTTTTCAGTTGCATTTGTATACACCGATAATAAACTATCATAAAGTAAACCTAAGAGAACAATCTCATTTACAACTGCATCAAAAATAATATAAAATAAAATCCCTAAGAATAAATTTAACGAAGGAGATAGATGAACCATACTCAGAAAACTATGGAAGACATTAAAGAAATACACTGAAAAAGATATAAATAAAAGGAAGATTATACTGGACAGGAAAAATTAACATAGTTAAAATGTCCATACTACCTAAAACAATCTATAAATTTAATACAATACCTATCAAAATATCAATGTTTTATTTCCCAGAACTAGAACAAATAATCCACAAATTTATCTAGAACCACAAAAGACCCCAAATAGCTAATAACAATCTTGAGAAAGAAATACAAAATTGGAGGTATCATGCTACCTGATATCAAACTATACTGCAAGGCCATAGTAATCAAAACAGCATGGTATTGGCAAAAAAAAAAAACCAACAAAAACATATCAACGGAACAAAATGGAGAGTCCAGAAATAAACCCTCTATGGTCAAAGGAGGCAAGAACATACAATGGGGGTAAAGACAGTCCATTCAATAAATGGTGTTGAAAAAATTGGACAGACACATGCAAAAAAAAAAGAAAGAAACTAGACCACCTCCATACACCATACAGAAGAAAAAACTGAAAATGGATTAAAGAGTTAAACCCATAAAACTTCTAGAAGACAACATAGTAAAATCTCTGACACTTCTCTTAGCAATATTTTCCTTTCTGATATATCTCTTTGGGCAAATGAAACAAGAAAAAATAAACAAATGGACTACATCAATCTAAAAAGTTTGTGTACAGCAAAGAAAACCATCAACAAAGTAAAAAGTCAGTCCAGCCGGCATGGCTTAGTGGTTGAGCATCAACCTATGAACCAGGAAGTCATAGTTCGATTCCCATTCAGGGCACATGCGTGGGTTGCAGGCATGTAGACATGCAGGAGGCAGCTTAACAATGACTCTCTCATCATTGATGTTTCTATTTCTCTCTCCCTCTCCCTTACACTCTTAAATCAGTAAGAAAATATTTTTTAAAAAGACAACCTACTGAATAGGAGAACATGTTCGCCAATGGGTTAACATATTCTGATAAAGGGTTAATATACAAAATTTATAAAGAATTTATACAACTCAACACCAGGGGGAAAATTGATTTAAACACTTCTCCAAAGAGGCCATACAGATGGAAAATAAACATATGAAAAAATGCTCATCACTAATCATCAGGGAAATGCAAATTAAAACCACACTGAACTATCACCTCACACAGTCAGAATGACTATCATCAATAAATAACTAACAATTATTGGCATGGAGAAAAAGGAATTTTCATGCACTGTTGCTGGGAACGTAGATTGGTGCACTGAAGTGGAAAAGAGTATGGAGATTCTCTCTTTGGCCCTGACTGGGTAGGCCAGTTGGATACAGTGTTGCCAGCTATACCAATGGGTAGGCCAGTTGGATACAGTGTTGCTGGCTATACCAAGGTTGTGGATAGATCTCTAGGGGAACAACAAACGGTTTTTCCCTCTCTCCCTTCTCTCTTTCTCTCTCTCTCTCTCTCTCTCTCTCTCTCTCTCTCTCTTTCTCTCTCTCAAATCAATACTTAAAAAAAAAGATTCTCTATTTTTAATCTTTTGCATTTTAAGTATGTGTTTTGGTGTGGGCTTCTTTGGGTTCATCTTATTTGGGCCTCTCTGCATTTTCAGGACTTGTATGTCTGTTTTCTGGCTTTGTCAAATAGAATTTCAATTCTTTGCTCTCTTCTGGTACTGAATGATACAAAGGTTGGTACACTTGATATCACAGAGGCCCCTTAAACTATCCTCAACTTTTTTTGGATTCTTTTTTTTTTTGCTGTGTTGATTGGGTGTGGTCTGCTCCCTTATCTGCCAAATCACTGATTTGATCCACTACTTCATTCAATCTACTGCTAACTACTTCTAGTGTATTTCTTTATTTTTCAAAGATTTTTAAATGTATTTTTAGACAGAGAGGAAGGGAGAGGGAGAGAGAAGCATTCATGTGAGAGCGAGGCATTGATTGCCTGCCTCCTGCATGCCCTCTACCGGGTATCAATCCTGCAAACCTGGCATGTGCCCTGACTGGGAATTGAACCTACAACCTTTAGGTGCACAGAACACCATCCATCAACTGAGGAACACCAGTTAGGGCTCTAATGTATTTCTTTGTTTCTTATTGTATGTTCATTTCCAACTAGTTCTTTTTTGGATTTTCTATCTTCATGGTTTTTGAAAATATATTTTTATTGATTTCAGAGAGAAAGAAAGAGGGGGAGAAAGATAGAAACATCAATGATGAGAGACAATCATTGATTGGCTGCCTCCTGAATGTTCCCCAATGGGGATGGAGCTCACAACTGGGTCATGTGCCCTGACCAGTAATTGAACCGTGACCTCCCAGTTCCTAGGTCAGTGCTCAACCACTGAGTCATGGGGGTCAGGCTCTATCTTTGATTTTACATTTCTTCTGCATTAAAGTTCTCACGGAGACCATTTACCATCCTAATAACCTGTGTTTTGAATTCTGCATCTGGTAGACTGCTTGTCTCCATTTTGTTTAGTAATTTTTCTGGAATTTTGTTCTGTTCTTTTATTGGAACATGATTCTTTGTCTCCTTATTTTGGCTGCCTCCTTGTGTTTATTTCTGTGTATTAGGGAGAGCTGCTACATCCCTCACTCTGGTAGAGGCGTCTTATGTAGTAGGTGTCCTATGGGGCCCAGTGACACAGTCTCCCTGTTCACCTGAGCTGGGTGCTCCAGGTGTGTCCCTTGTGTGTGTTTGTGAGCCTTCCTATTGTACTTGAGCCTTGATTGCTGTTGGCACATCAATGGCAGGGATTGACTTTCAGGCAGATTGGGTGTGAGGACTGGTCATGACTCCAGTGTAGGAGCTTTTGTGCAGGGGTGAACCTACAGAGCAGAATTTGCTTTAGCAGGACTCTGGTACCATCTGAGTCTGCCCTTTGAGTGTGTCATTTGTGGATGGGGTTGGGTGCTGCTCTGGTGTAGTCTGAAACTGACCACTGAGTTTGTTGGTTCTGGGCCTACTGAGAGGTGCAGGTGAAGGTTATCTGTTGCCTGTGACATGCCTGGGGCCACCTGGTATTAGCTACAAAGTGATCTGCAGATGTTTGCCGCTTGTGGTGGACTTGGAGGTGCCTGGGAGAGGCTAAGATGCAAACTGAGGCCAGATGCTGCTAGTGCCAGGCTTGGAGCTGCTTGGGAAGCGGGACCAGGCATGCCAGGGCCAGATGCTGCTTGTTTGGGGTTTGTGAACCTTTGAGATATTTCTAGGAATGTTGGCATATGCCAAGACAAGCTCTTTGTATGGAACAGTGTTAGCCAGGTTGATGGAGACTCAGATCTGATGCTTGCCTACACATGCATGGGGAGGGCTTAGCAAAGGAATAGTAGCTTCTGCCAGCACTTCCTCTGGGAGACAGCTGCCCTTCCAGCCTTTCCTTGAAGCCAGATAAGTCAGTTCTACCTCTGGCTTCTTTTGAGGTACTGCCCCAGGGCTGGAGATCAGAACAAGTGAACCCATCAGCGAGTAATTCCATGCAAAGGCCCTTTAAGAGGAATGCTTGGGATTCCAGGAGCCTTGCCCCTCCACCCTCCAACGCCCTAACCCCAGACTCATTGAGCAACCATCTCTAATGGTTTTCTTAGTCAGAGGTGAGGGACTTCTCTTGCCAGCACTGGAACTGGAGAGCCTGGTGTGGGGCTGGGACACCTACTCCACAGTGGGAGACTTCACAGCTGAGATATCTCTCCCAATCTTTAACCAGTACATGTGGGTGTGGGACCAGCCCATTCCAGGCCTCTGCCCCTCCTACTAGCCTTGCTGTGGCTGCTTCTGTATATCCTTAGCTATAGGGCTTTTGTTCAGCTAGAGTTCAGGCAGGTATCAATGATGGTTGCTCTGAAGTTTAGTTGTAATGTGGTCATGGGAGAAAGGGAGTACAGTGTTTACCTATGCTGCCATCTTGACTGGGAGCGAAAACTACGGAGTTTTAACCAAGTAAATGTATATGACTAGGTGAATGTTAAAGCAGCACCTAGAACCCAAATTTCACAGCCTTTGCCTGGGTCAGCATTCTTTTCACTTTCTAGGTTGCCATTATAATGGCCATTTACTATTTCTCAGGCCATAAATCTTGACTTCCCATTCCAGCAATATGGAAGATAACCTGACAACCTTCCCATTATAGACGTCTTAAAATGCAAAAGAAAATATACCAAGAAATATTTAAATAACTACAATTTCAAGAAAGAGAAATTCCCAGGGCTAAAGATAAAGAGGCTGCTGACACTCTAGCGCCCATGGGGTAGAGAGATATCACTGGTTTCTATGACCTAGGGGCCTGGCTTTTCCTATCTATTGGTCTCCCCAACCTGCCCAGAAGGCAACCAGAAACTGGGAAGCAAGCACCATAGGCTGACAGAATGCTCCAAGAAAAGTCGTCTAGTTAATCTCAAAGAGCCAGAAAGGGAACTCACACTGCTCAAAGAGAGGGGAAATCCCTCAGTTCTTTTTCTCCTACTGTTCTCTCATGCCACAGCCCCCACACAAACCAGAGGGAACCTATAGGAGCCAAAACTCTGAGGGAGGGAAACCTTACTTTCCCTTTGAAGGAGCTGAGGCCCCAAGAGGATGGGCAAACCCCAATTTCTTTATTTCCTCTCTCTGCCTTCATGCCACTTGGCCCAAACGTAGGCACAGTCACAGAAGTCCCTGGCATTCAGGCTAACTAAAGCCTCAGCTTTATGGCCAAATGAAGAGAAAAAGGGAGCCCCAGGGAACTGTAAAATCAGGGAGGTCACAGAGAGGGAGTACCTTGGGAAAGTGAACATTCAAAGGGACAATGGCTGGCAATTCAGACTGACATTGAAATCACACTGTGCACACAGAAGGCTAGTCAGAACTTGCAGCCTGAAGTTAAATAGGCCAGTTGCCTTCTAAAGCAAAACTATGAACATCCTCCTTAGGATTTCAATGAGACTCAGAGTCACATAACTTAATATTTATAAAGATACGATCAAAAATCACTCTGGCCAGTTTTTCTCAATGATTAGAGCATCAGCCTGTGGACCAAAGGGTCACAAGTTCAATTCCTGGTCAAGGACATGTACCTCCATTACAGGTTCGGTCCTCTGATGGAGCAGGAGGCAACCAATATACGTGTCTTTCTCATATCCATGTTTCTCTCTCTCTCTTTCTCTTTCTCCTCTCTCCTCCTTCCACTCTCTTTTATAAAAAAATCAATAAAAAAATTATCTTCAAGTGAGGATTAAAAAAAAATCACTCTGTATATGAAGAGCCCAGAAAATCTTGACTCACATGGGAAAAGCCAATTGAGATGAAACAGTTAAGATAAAACAGATACCAGTTAAGATGAAACAGATGTTGGAATTATCTGATATAAACCTTCAAGGAGTTATGATACAAAATACTCCAAAACAACACTGAATAACCTTGTAATCAATTCAGAAATAAAAGCCTCAGCAAAAAAGGAGACAAGATAAAGAAAAATGGGAAATATTTAAACTGATAAATACAAATTATCAAAACACAGGTGTCAGAGGAAAGACACAGTGAACTTGAAGACCAATAAAAATATTCCAACCTGAACAAGGAGAAAAATTATTGAAAATGAACTGAATCTTGGGACCGATGGGACAAGAGCAAAAGGTCCAACCTTTCGGTCTCAGATTTCTAAAAGGAGAGGAACACGAATGTGCTGAAAATGTTTTGGAGAAATAATGGCTACAAACTTTTAAAGTATGGTAAAAGACATAAACATAGAGATTTCAAAAAATTCAGGCTAACCTTAAAGAAATTCATGCCAACACATCCTAAACTGCTAAAAACTAAAGACAAATGTGAGACAAAATAAAGACATTTTCAGAGTAAGACTGAAAACATTTGCTATTGACAGACCCTCACTGAAGAAGCCACAAAGAAAAAAGAAGAAAATGAATCTAGGAGGGAGGAGAGAGCTATAAGAAGGAAAGGCAAATGAAGAAATGTGTAAGCAACATATGGGAAAATCTAAATGAGTATTGACTGTATAACATAACAGCAATGGTGGTGATTATGTTAAAGACCACATTTGGGGATTTTAAAAGAATGTGAAACTAAACTACTAGACAATATTAATTAATAAAACGGGGGCGGTGTAATCAAGCTTCTAAGGTTCTTATATTGTTTGGATGAAGGGTAAAGATTATTTTTAGGCTTTGTCAAGTCAAATATAAATGTTGGGTTTTAAAAGTAACTGAAAAATGGATGAATCATGGAGTGTGTGTCCAGGCTCTTCGAGATTATGAGGCTGATACAAAAATAATTCAAATCCAAGGTTCAAATCTTAAAAATTGATAGATGCCAGAACAGGAATACTGTAAGTAAGCATACATCTCTGATGTGAAGTCCCTTCAACTCAAAATGGCTCTGATTGTAAAGAGGCTGAGACATGGAGTGGGCTGTTACTGGCCTGGGTAGTTCAGATTTCTGAGCCTTTGGGTTTTATAACAAGCCTCCTAGCATTCTAGGATCCCTGTGCTATTTGGAAGGAGGGTAGAAGTTATGAGTTCTTCCCCCACTCTTTAAGTTTGCAGAAGATCACTGGAGTCAGAACCAATTTTACATCAGTATGTTACATTTCCCCCTTCAGTGGCTCCTTCAGGAAATTTGTGGTAAGAGAGTAAGTGGGTGAGTGCTACATCTGTATGTAATAGGGAGTGAATTTTGCACCTGTCTAATGCACTGCTTCAAGTAGCCAAGTCTCCTTTTTTCTGCCCCTCAGTGATTTTAGCCTTCCACCCAGTCCCATAGCCCCGCCCCAGCACCCTTAATTCAGCTTCCAGGGTTCACCTTCAGCCCCAGCCCATACTATTCCCAACTAATCCTAGGGACTTAGACCCATACATCATTGATGAGTGGACGCAGATGCCTGGAGATGCTGCAGAACATCGCCTTGACCTCTTCTCCATGCCCATGGTAGATGATGTTCCGTAGGGCCTTCACTGCCTGAACTGTCACCCGTGCCTCACTCTTCAGGAAGTCTGGCAAGGATGGAAACAGGCTCTTGACAGACTCTGACTGTTTGAAAGAAGGCAGAGATCACTTACCCTGTGGGCATCATGCAACACTTTAGGGACAGGGTTTTGAGAAAACAGGTGGTGCCTAAAAGAAACAGACCTAGGGAATCTAGGGGCTGCATGTGCAGAGGAAGTGGAAGGCTGGTGCTCAGGGTGTTTGGGAGGCCAGATGGCCAGGCTATGTAAGTCTGTAAACTGGATGTTGTACTGCCCTAGGATGAGGGGTTGGGAAATTTACTAACCTCTGGGTAATTAAGAGACCCCAAGGGAAATAAATTAAGTGGTTCAGAGACTAACATTTGATTCCCATTGGGCCCCCCACTTTTACTTGACTTGGATGCAGTGCCAGGTTACTGATTCCACGGAGTCCAATTTCTTTCATGATGAGGTTGGGCTCCTTGGTCCACTTGATTAGATTGCCCACAAAGTCTTGTCCCAGAGTCTGAGCCACTGATCGATGCCAGAGGAGCTGTGGAAACAAGGTTACTATAACCATGGATGGAGAAAAGGTCATGGGTACCTGGTGTTTCCCTAGCTACTCTCAGGCCCCATACTCAGGTAAGAACTATGACCAGTTGAGAGCAGTAGTCGATCTGTGCACATGGGGTAGAGCCTACGGCAATGGTGGATAGCGCTGATAATATTTAGCATTTTGGGAAGATCCTGGGATCCTAAAATCATTCTGGGAGGAATAATGCTGCTGATCCTCTCCCCAGGCTTTCCCTGCATTTTTATTTTTTAAAAAATATTTTTATTGATTTTTTACAGAGAGGAAGGGTGAGGGATAGAGAATTAGAAATATCGATGAGAGAGAAACATTGATCAGCTGCCTCCTGAACATGCCCTACTGGGGATGTGCCCACAACCAAGGTACATGCCCTTGATCAGAATCAAACCAGGAACCCTTCAGTCCGCAGGCCGACACTCTATTCATTGAGCCAAACTGGTTAGGGTGTTCCTTGCCTTTTTTAAACCAGGCTCTGAAGTGGCACGGAAGCAAACCCCACTCAATTCTATTCTTTCCACTTTCTGGGGCAAGTTATTTAACATTTCTGTTCAAGTTCCTCAGCTACAGGGAATGAATGGCTAGGGCTGTGGTCCTCCCTCCAGGCTTTCACCTGTGCATAGACGGCCCTGGCCAAGGTCTTCCGATGATTATCTCCGCTGTCAAGGAAGGTCTTGGCAAGTTTCAGAATTCGGTGCAGCATGACTGCTTCACAGTTCTTCACAATGCCACTGGGGTGGGGCAGAGGAAGCCAAGAGTTGCTGGGTAGGGAGTGGGCAGTGGTGGAGGGGAGGTGGCAAGGGAACAGTATGCACAGAACAGAGAAAATGTGAAGGCTGAGGTCTGAGAGATGAGCAAGGGAGGGTTACAGGCTGCTGTATTTGAGTGCTGGACCCTGGAAAATTGGGATTAGGGGCTTGAGTGGTATTGGGCATGCTGGGGAAATGGTCCCACCTTGTCAGGTCCATGATCCCTCTGTAGTAAAATTTAGAGGAGGACAGATGATCCCAGCACTTATGCTCATCTGCATAGACCACCACTCCATCGTATGCGGCTGCGAAGAACACAAGCTTCACCACCTCCAGGGCACAACTGAAGGCCAATCGTCACGAGGTTTGTGAAAAGAAAGGAACAGAAGGATGGACAAGGTGTTATGCCCTAGTTTGCATCCTTGTCCTAGCAAGCCAGGAGACAGTTCTCTAATCTGGTGGCTAGCTGGATCCTGCTTTCCAGCTGATGAAAACCCATGGCTCTCTGAAACCCATCTCCAATTGTGTCTGCTCACCCCTTCAGCCTTGGTTCTCATCCAACCACAGAGTCTTGTAAAAGAGACTATAGAGATGTGCTAGTGCCACAGCTTTCAAATTCAGCTCTCCAGAGTGCAGCAGGATCAGGATACCTCTTCACCTCCACACCCACCTAACCAGAATGTCTCTGGTTACTGGTTTTCTTTATTTTTTTACTGTAAGATTTCACTTGAATAGAATACCGAGGTTTTTTAAAAAGGTCTGACAACCACTTATTTAGGAGTTCAACACCCTAAACTGCAGTAGTGATTTGCACCAGATGGCGCTGTTAGTGACAAAGCTAAGCCAGAGGTGATCCAGATTCGAATGGCCACAGCTGCACGGAGAGAATTGAATCTTTCATGTGCCGAGTCATGAACAGAGATGTGAACCGCTGGGTGAAGCAGAGGAGTGCATGCAAGGAAAAGGGTAATGAGAAACTTGAAAACACGTGGGAACATTCCAGCACGTGATGTTGGGGCACCCACACCGACATTCTAGCTCTGTGCTGCTGTCAGTCTCTTCTTCAGCTTCCCTAGGGGATTGGCATCCAGCTGTCCAGGGCCCTCTGGAGTTGACTAGTCTCATTCCTCCATCACACCAGGGTTAGGCTTACCTAGTGGAGTCCAAGGTCTTGCCTGAGCCCCCATCCTTCCTGTAGACTACCACATTCTGGGGGGTCTTTTGCTCAATCACCCAGAAGAGATGACATAGCACAGCCAGCAATAGCCGGGGGCACAGAGTCCCGGATAGCATCTCACACAAGGCAAACGCCGCCTGGGGAAGACACATGGAAAGCAGGAAGCAGAATTGACTAGGTCTGGTAAAGACATAAATGGTCCCACAACCCACACACTGCCCCTCCCTGTCAGTGCCCAAAGGTCACAGTGCACTCTGACTGAGGTTTCTAAGAAGCACTCAAAGACTGAAAGCCCACAGCTCATCCCTGGGGAAATGAGGGGCCACACACATGTAATCTGCTCTCTCTTTATTCCCAAACATTAAAAACAAAAAGGGAACCAACTCTAATTTTTCAGCAGAAAATAAATTGGGCCACCCCATTTCAGACAACCAAACTTCATCCTCTGCGCCTAGCACCGCATGCCCCTGGCCAGGCCCCCAGAAATATGGGTGCCAGACCCAAAATCAGGAGATAGAAAAAGCTGATTAACTCTGAACATCAGTTTCCTTGTCTATGAAATGGGATTGATTCTTGCACTTTCTACATCATGCAGCTCTTGGATGTACAAAGTTAAAGTGCTAACCGTATGTGCAGTACTAGTGAGTCCAGTGTTAACAGTCTCCTCTTAACTGCTCCTTAACAACTGCTCGCACCCAACAGATGCCCTTTAATCATCAGCTCTGCACGCAAGTCCCAGACATAAGTCCTCTGCCCACCACCCGCCCTCCCCATGCTGACCTTCACGGGCTCTAGGGCTTTCTCCGTCGTGCCCTCTGTGGAGTGGTTTTCCAGGATGCCTATCAGCAGCTGCAGGACTTTGATTGTGGTCTTTCGCTCGGTGCCGAACACCTTCCACAGGGCCAGAATGGTTCTGCAGGAGCCAGGGACAGCTATGTCATGGGCCCTGGTAATCATATTCTAGTACCAATCTGGTCTTGAGCCTACGAAGGGCCAGTTCTCAGGTTCTAGAGGGAGTGAGGCCCAAGAGGACTTGGCCAAAGAACATGAAGTTTGATTGGCATCAAGAAGAAAGCATCCTTGTGCAGTGATTTTTAACATGGGCTTGGGTTGGAGCAGGGGAGGGTTTACTGGGATGGAGTGTGCTCCTGGGTGTGGGAGAGGTACCTATCCCAAGGGAGGGGCCTGTTGAGCAGCAGGGGCACAACGCTGTGGGTGCTGTTGCCTGCCAGCAAGCACAGGGCCCGAAGGGTCTCCTCCTTTGTGTTGGGCTCCAGGTGCAATTTGAGCCGTTCCAGGATGCCCACCACAATTTCCTCAACCTGCAGGGGAGAGCCAGAAAACCCCGTCAGTCCGTCTTGACTTCCTTCCTTCCTCCTCCCTCTCTGAGTCCTCAAACTCAAGGGGCCTAGTTGCAATCCTGTCCCTGACTCTCTTCTCAAGGCAGAGTTCCGGGGTGCCAAAGGCCAGAGCAGCAGGGCCCACAAAAGGGAGCTCGGGCCAAGGCCCACTAGAGCAAATGCCTACCCAGAACCCCCACATCCAGAGAGGTGGTCTGAGATTCCTCAGGAGACAGAAGACCCTCCAGAAAGAAAGCCAAAGCCCTGGAGGCACTCAGGCCTTTCCCTCCCAGCTAAGGTCAACTTCTAGCCCTGAAACTACAGGGACAGTGGCACTGGATGTGGAAAGACCACAGGGTTCTCATCCGGTGCTCAGAGCTCTAAACTATGGACCTCTGGGAAGTCCATTTCATTGTAATATCTCAAGGACTGTCATGGTGCCCTTCCATTTCTGTACCTAGGCCACGCCAGTCACATAAATGAGTGGAGGCAACGGGTGTCTGGGGATTCATAGAGAGAAGGGGGTGGGCAGCCCGTGACACATATAAAGAGGATGGTGGCCACTCAGAGACTTGCCCTATGTGACCCGATTTTGAAGTTGTTTTTTCTTAGTGAAGTGAGGAACAGATTTCTAAATGCTAGGCCTTCCCATATTTATGCTAGCTTAAAAGAACATTTATACATAGGTCAGTCATTCTGTGAGCTTCCTTGTTTCCAATCCACAGCCTTACCCCTTCGCAGAGGTCTAAGCTCCCAGGGGGTCAGGGTGAGTCCCCCAACAATGCCTACACCCCTGCACATGGCTGTCATTACTGAGGAATCGGCCGCCCAGATAGGAGGCACTGCAGTTACAAGCTCAGGATTACAAATGTCAGAGCTCAGTGGGACCACAGAGGAAATGTAATGCAAGCCTACATTTTAGAAGTGAATGAATTAAAGCCAGCTGAGGAGAGGGACTTGGCTACAGCCCTTTGGCTGCTTGGTAACAGAGCCAGGACATGAGCCAGTGCCCCTGACATTCAGGGCAGAGCTCCCACCCAGCACCACACTACCTTTATCAAATCTGAGCCCCGCTTTTTCATGACAGCGCTCATCAACTGGGCTGCAGCCAGAGACACCTTAGCCCTGCTGCCCGTCAGCTCCTCCATGGCTGTCAGCACCAGGTTGGTGAGCTGGCTCTGGGTGAAGTACTCTGCAAAGGCCTGCAACAGGGTGGGATCACATGGTGCGATGAGTCTGGATGCAGGGCTCCCCCTGCCTGAGACAGCCTGTGCCATTCCTCCTGGTGAGGGAGGGCTTCTCTAGGGAGCTCCTGTGCTTCTGTCCTAGGCTTGTGCTATCTCCCTAACTCCTAGAAGACCCTTTCCTGGGGACAGAGTCCTGGGGATGGAAGGGAGGAAACAGTGGTCTCAAGTGCAATGTGGGGCTCAGAGGTCAGGGGGTGCAGAGGCAGAACCCCGGGAGAGGAGGGCTGGGGCTAAGATCCTCAGTGACATCTCTGAGTCTACACATTGCTCACAAAGCAGCATTAGCATGAAGCAAATGCTTCTGGGGGACAGGGAAAGACAAGGATCAGGACCATTGATGCTCAAGGAGGGACAAATAGTAGCATGTGATAGGAAAATTTCCCCCAAAGGAAAAGTTCACATCCAGTAATAGAATGGGGAGAGAGACAGGATAGGAGTCCCACCCAGGAGTCTATAATAGCGTGTAAATGAGACGCCCAGACTTCCCTCACTTTGTCTCTGGTCCTGCTCCCTCACCTCGGCAATTTCAAAGGTGTTGTTATAGAACAAGTTGGCACTGTACACTTCATCCATGTCCTCTTCCATCCACAAGCCTTGTATTTTCTTCTTCATCTCTGAAACAGAGACACCCAGCCCCACCTCTCAGACACTCAGAAGGCATGTTAAACTCCCCCTTTCCCACCTTCTAGCCCAAAGCTCCTACTGAATTAAGTCAGCTTGGGGCTATGTATGTCCTTTGGGGCTGGGAGTAGAGGAATGGGCATTAAGATAAGAAATGGTGGGAGCTGAGGTAAAAGACAAACTATCTTGCCTGCCTCAGAGCAGAGATAGAATTGGGTAAAAGGATGAGGCTGAGCCAAAAACGAAGAAACTAATTCCAAAGAAGTATTTCCTATGTAGGTATTTTTTCCCAAGAGGTTATCTGTAGATATTTGGCGTAGGTTCCTCAATGGAAATGAGGTACTCAAGCAACTTCTTGGCTCTCACTGTCTTGGGACGAGTGTGAGGGGATGGCCAGGCCTAAGTGTGTGGTTGGAGGGGGAGTGGTAAGAGCAGGTTCCTCATACGCTTTTTCTTCAAGAGGATACAGTAGAGGTGATACACAGCCTTGGCAGACAGGAAGCAGATGCTGTCCACTGGGTCCTGGCAGCGCATGGCCAGCAGCTTTACCAAGCGCCCCAGCCGGGTGAATTCAATTTCCATCTGGGGAAGGAAGCTGGAAGTCACAAGTTATCCCAGCCATTCCCTTAGGCTGAGCTATCACAGGAAGAACTCAGAGGAGGAAATGCATGTGCCAGAGACATGAAAGGTGAGACTATGTGAGGTTAATGGGAATGGAATTAGATAGATGAGTTGTGGCCATAAAGGACATCAGAGGTCATCGTTTTATAATTACTTACTCTATCCCCCTTCTTTGCCCCTTGACACCCCACTCATCTGTCAACTTTAGTTCAATGCCGCCTTCTCTATGAACCTTTCCCTGCCCGCTCAACTTGTAATTGTTTGTTTTGATCTTTTAGTCCCACTATATTCAGTTTATATATTCATTATCACCTGCTATTTAAGTTTGTTCTATGCATGCCTCTGTCCCCAGTGGACTGTAAGGTTCATGAAGTCAGAAACTATCTTGGTCATCTGTGCATTCGCTACAGCACCTACCACAGTGCCTGGCACAAGGCGAGTGTTTAGTCATTGCTTGTTCAGACAAGTAACGTCAAACTGAACCATGTGGGATGAAATAAAACTGATGGATGGAGAAAAAGACCAAGTAGAAGATGACAGAAGGGAGAAAGGAGAGAACAGGATGGGATGCACAAGAGAAAACAGCATGGGCCACGGAGAATGAGGATGAGAATGAGTGACTGAGGCTAGGTAATATATATGATGAAGGTAGGGGTAAGGGCAACCAGACAGGGTATGAGAATTCAGACTCCAGGGCCGGCTCCCACTCACACTGAAGTCCTCCATTTTTGCTGTAAACTCCAGAATACGCGCAGCACACCACATGGCCCGTTCCCGCTCGTTATCCTTCTGGGAATTGAGCCAAGGATCCATAAGCTGGAGGAAGAAGATAATGAAAGGAGAGGCCCATTCATCTGTGTCCCAGAGAACAGAAAGATATTCTTGAACCTGGCTTTTACAAAGTTTTAGGGCAAGAGTTCTGACAGCAGGACCTCTTTTGCCAAGAGGCAGGTTATATGTGGGTCTGGCACCAGAGGTTTCATTCTCTCCTCTCTCCTATCAAGTATACACGATATTAAGTCTTCCAGCCCCATATTTTCCCTTCGTTTAGGTGATAGAAATCTCCTCAATTCCAACCCCCTTCCTTCAGGTTCAACAGTGGCTCGCAAAATATATCCACTCTATGCACTTCAGTGATTCAACATACCTCTGAGTTCTCCTACCCTCCGCCTCCCATTCTTCAGTAGAAAAAATACTTGGTGATAAAAAATAACAGTCACTGCATTCACAGATTCCAGAGTAAAGTGTGTGTAAATCTATTTGAAAAATATCATTATAAATGGTTTCACTTGAAACACAATGGAAAAGTGTCTCACCTTTGGTTAATTATGGGTCCTAAATACCATTGCTACTTGTCAATCTACAGTCATAAATCTGGCAATGTGCAACCACAGAGACCGTGATATATAATTGAAAAAGAAGAAGAGTAGCAGGTGAAAAATCCACAACCAACTCAAAAGAACACTGATGCTGCACTGACCAGAAGAAACACGTCCTGCCCTAGTCAGTTTGGCTCAGTGGATAGAGGGTCGGCCTGTGGAGGGTCCTGGGTTTGATTCTGGTCAAGGACACATGGCCGGGTTGCATGCTCGATCCTCATTAGGGGGTGTGCAGGAGGCAGCCAATCAATGATTCTCTCCCATCATTGATGTTTCTCTCTCTCTATCCTTCTCCCTTCCGCTCTGAAATCAATTTTTAAAAATTGTTGAAAACTGAATAAAGTCTATGTCTTACAATGGTGTGTCAACATCAATTCACTATTTTTTGTTTTTTAAATATGTTTTTATTGAATTTAGAGAGAGAGGAAAGGAGAGGGAGAGAGATCAAAACATTGATCAGAGAGAAACATTGATTGTCTGCCTCCTGCACACACCCTCAAACCCCCTCACTGGGATCAAGCCTGCAACTCAGGCATGTGCCCTGGCTGGGAACTGAACCAGTGACCTCTTGCTGCATGGGCCACTGCTCAACCACTGAGCCATACTGGCTAGGAAATTCCGTGGTTTTAATAGAAGCTTTATGT
Organism: Myotis lucifugus; assembly: GCF_000147115.1. Lineage (NCBI taxonomy): Eukaryota > Metazoa > Chordata > Mammalia > Chiroptera > Vespertilionidae > Myotis > Myotis lucifugus. The sequence continues at coordinate 25,879 of NW_005872322.1, read as the reverse complement.
ACTATTTATGCAACTCCCAGTGAATCTACAATCCTTTCAAATTTAAAAGTTAAGAAGAAAACCAGTAGCAAAATAATTACAAGCAGTCCAATATCCATCCATAGAGGACTGATTTAATAAACTATATTACATGCACACAATATATGAAACCATAAAAAAAGGAATATATCTGTGAACTGATGTGGATAAATGAAAACAGCAAGGCCAAGAGCACTGAATAGAATGTGCTAACTGTGTAAAACAGAAAGGGAAATAAGAATATAGCATAAACAGAGATTTGCTTATTTTCACAATAAGAAAAACAGGCATGACAAACCAGAAGTTAATGAAAATGGTTATCTATAGAGGGTGAGTGGGAGCAAAAATTCTCTGAGTAAAACTTTACATGGTTTTACCAGTAAGTTTTTAATTATGTAAATCTTTATATCATCAAGCTCTTCAGTTAAGTAAAAGAAAAACCCTAAAATTTAAGACAAGTCTAAATTATATCAATTGACAATATAATCATACAAAAAATATTTCAAGTAACTTTTGAACGCAATACTCTGAATATAGTCCTCAATCACCTGTATTTTAATAACACAGGAACTGCAAAGAAATCTTGAACTCCCTGTGGTAACTGGGGAATAGCAATTTCAGGAGAAAGCCAAAGTATCCCAATGACATAAGCATAGAGTAAGTCAATAAAACGACAATTTTAAAATGGGCAAATCATTTGTACCTGCACCTCACGTCTCTGAGCCAAGCACTTTGTAAACATCTCATTTGATTACCAAATGACTGTATTAACTAGGTACTATATGTCATTCCAGTTTACAAGAGAAAACTGAGGCAAACAGAAGGTAAACAACTACCCAAGACCACACAGAAAACAGCAGAGCCACGATCTGGAACCATAGTGTATGGCAGTCCAGAGCCTGTGTTTTTAACTGTTAACTGCTATGCGGGAGCAGTGGGCAGCTGAGAGAGAAGCTGGCCACAGCTATGGCTGAAGGGGAAGGAGGAGGAAGCTTTCTCCTCTAAAGGCAAGACCAAAATTAGTTATTCGATTAGGCCTTATTATCATTTCCCTAAAAGCTTTGCACCCAAACTTCATCAGCAGTTCCACTTCTTAGTTTTTCTTACTGTGAAAATAAACAGTCCCTAGACAGTTCTCCTGGTCAGTTCCCAACTGTACCAGGTCGATAGTGTCCCCCAAAATTCATGTCCACTCAGAATCTCAGAATGTGACCTTGTTTGAAAATAGGGTCTTTGCAGATGATTCAAATTAAGGTGAGTTCATCTTAACCTAATGACTGCTGTCCGTAGGTTTGGCTCAGTTGATAGAGGGTGGCCTGCAGACCGAAGGGTCCTGGGTTGGAATCCAGTCAAGGACACATGTCCGGGTTGTGAGCTCAATCCCCAGTGGGGGTTGTGCAAGAGGCATCCGATCACTGATTCTCTCTTGTCTCTCTTGTCATTGATGTTTCTCTCTCTCTCTCTCTCTCTCCATCTCTGAAATCAATAAAAACATATTTTTTTAAAAAAAACACACACACACAAAATAAATGGAGGCACAGATTGGAATGATATGTCTTGGAATGATATGTCTACATGCCAAGAGATACCATGGGTTGCCAGGAGTACCAGAAGCTAGGAGAGATGCACAGAACAGATTCTCCTTCAGAGCCTCCAGTAGGAACCAAACCAGCCAAAACTTTGATTTGGGACTTCTGTCCTTTACAACTTGAGAGAATGTACTTCTGTTGTTTGACGTCACTTCCTGCGGTATTTATTTATGGCAGTTCTAGGAAATGAATACACCAAAGTTCAGGGGCTTCCTCCCACGAACCTGCAAGCAGTTCTGGATCCGGGTGGGCATCTCAACAATAAGTGTCTCCATTAGTCTTAGGAGAGATTCCATGGTCCCCTCAAACAGATCCTGAGGGGGAAAAGAAACTCAAAAAATTGCCAACCTATCAGCCCCAACCCTTCTTCTAAAGTGCTCAGCATTCTGGCTCTCCCAGCCTTCCTTGAGAAAGCCTGCTCCAAAAACTTCCCTACATTAAAGCACTACTGGCCCATCATTCACTTCAATAAATCCCTCTGTTGTTTCACCAGAGCACAAATGTCTGCCTGGTGTGTAGTTTGTCCTGGTGAACTGGAAGTTCCCCTGCAACGTAGCTACCCTGCCTCCTCCATCCCCACTCCCTAACTCTAGCTCATGTGGGACTCTGGTCCCAGGGGGTACAGCTTCAGTAAGCAGCCAGGACTGACAGGCTAGCTGGTTCCAGGTGGGAGGAGGACTGGCCTGGCTGTCTGCAGAGTAACTGATTCACAAAAGCTAGGATAGTGGGTTTCTCCCTCTCATCCTTTAATGAACCAAGTGGCCTTGCCCAAAGCCTTATAAAGAGAGTAGCTGATCTGCCAAGGAGGGCTTCTAAACGTAGGGCCTGCTGGGAGAACCAGAGCAACATTGTGATAGATCCCAGCCACTAACACTGAAAAGCAGGGCGGGAGGGGGGGGGGCGGGGAAGAAAGAAAATACTCAGAAGAAACCTACCTAGGTGTAAAGCTATTTGTACTGGGCAGCTGGAACTCCCAGCTTGCTCCAAACACAGGGAAATCCTGTCAAAAAACTTCCTTATCCAAATCAGATTTACACGGAGGGAGGCCAGAGAAAACCCACCTCCGCCTTTTCTATATGTACCAGTCTTTCCTTCATGACATAACTATGAACTAAAAAATAAGAATTACCAGAAATCAGATGAAAAGGAGGCCCAAGATGAACAAACCAACTGACCTTAAAGAAAATCAAGCTAATTTGGTAAATAATAAAAACCTGTATTTTTAAATTCTCTTTAATATCTTCAGAAACATTTCAAGAGACTATGGCATCAATAAAACAAGAACAACCAGGCAAGATAAAGGTGTAATCAGAACACATGAAAGAATTCCTAGGCATTAAATATATGAATATAAATTAAAAATTGAATCCCTCTTTCCTTCCTCAAGGAAACACTGCAGGCCCTATAAGAAATAGACTCTGATTGTTGATCCTGGGATTCCCTGGATTTACGTACATATCAACCGTTACTAAAATCATATTTGAACCTTCTAGTCTCATTTCAATCACACAGCAGTTATAAAGGGGAGGATCAAGTGTCTGCCTTGGGGCCAGAGTGTTGAAGTGGTGGCAGTGGTAATCAACGGGTAGGAGGAAGTTAGATCTCAGGAGTAGAGTTCAGACAACATGACCTAGCAACCTCTTCTTCACAGGAGGGCTTCCTTCCAATGATTTTGTGTTTTTATTAAAGAAGGCAGAAGACTATTACATAAAACTGCCAATCCTATACTTCCTAACCTCTTAAAAAAAATAAAAAATGAAGCCAAAGAGACAAACATCAAAGAGTTACTTACCACATTGGCCTGGCCCTCCTTGGGACTAGATGCCTCCTTTCGTAACACTTCAATGGATGGCAGACAGAACACACTCTTGAAGCATGTTCCCAGGAGCTCTACTCTTTCTTCTATCCCTAAGAGGGGCCTGAACATCCTAAGATCCAGGGAGAAGAAGTGTAACCAGTGTTGTCAGGAATAACAACAGAAAAGGGTATAGAAAGAGAAGATGGAGACAGAGGAATAAGTGGGAGCAAGAAAGAGGAAGATATCAGAAGAAAGGATATTAAAAGAAGAAAGGGAGTAACAGTAAGAAAGGGTGAAAAGAGCCAGGAAGATGGAAAGAAACGAACTATAGGAAAGAGAGGAGGCATGACTATTACAGGAAAGGGTACTGCTAATTTGGGATGATATTATTCCTTGTTAGATTCCCAGAGCTTTTGAGAGAAAGGGACATCACTGATGGAGATGGAGGTGCCAATCAGGGACAGGGCTGAAAGCAAAAGGATGCCTGGGGCAGAATTAACAGCAAGTGCCTATGGAGATAGGAGAGGCCATCTCTCCTGTGTCCTTTGAAAATCCAATTCAAAAAATCTTGGCCAAAAGAAGTGGCAGATATTGGCCAGTAAATTCCTACTATTCCCTTATGCTAGAAGCAGAAGCAGAAAATAAGAGGTGGGGATCAACTAGGGAAGAAAGAGCTGCAATAGAGCTGCAATAGAACCAGGTCAAGGAAGACAGAGTGGATGGTGTGTTGTTACCTGAAGTTATTGATGACGTTCATTGCCTTCTGTCTAATAGGGCTGGAAATGGAGTTCAATGGCTCCTCCTTGATTAGGTCCTAACACACACACACACACACACACACACACACACACCAAAAGGATGGTGAACATTTTTTTCTTGTTTGCTTCTCCCTCCTCCCACTCCAGGCTGTGTTCATAAGAAGGTGGAATTTAGAATTTTTAGTGACTTCCAAAGGCTCTGAGGACAGCACCTCTCTCCTACTCCCCACCACACCTTCCCTACAGTACTCACCCCAGCCTTGAGGATGGCAAAGGGAACACTAAGGCGGGAAAAGGGCTTTTACCTTCAGCTCTAGCCTAGGAGTGCCACCAATGGTTTCCATGTGGACCCATCCTCCCCCCTCCTCTCTGCATTCCCACCTCCATCCTCCTGCAACTTACCAGCATGAAGGTAACAATTGCTAGCTTGTGGGGGAACTTGAATTGAAAGGCCACGTGCTGCTGCCTGCCCAGGGTTTTTGTCAGTATGATGAGGGCATTCAGGTAACCCAGCTTCAGGTCCTTATCCTGAATGAACCAGTATGCTCAGGGTTCTCCAAGGTGGCAACGGATCTGGGCCAGGGCACACTACCTACACAGTCTGGGGGGTGAGGACCTAAGCCTTCTTTAGCCTTCCTTAGGCTGCTGCTCTGCATCTTCCCTCTGAGGGTAGACCAGTGCATCCCTGCGGTGGAGAGAGCCACTCCTCTCACCAACCCCCTTCTGAAGCCACCCTCATGTGACTCTAAATTAGGATAGATCAAGCTTCCCGGTCTCTTAAGGTATTGTCTTTCCCTTGAACACGTTTTACCAAAAGATATCTGACTTGGGAATGGAAAGGGATTCTTCTCCAACCCTGGGGACCCACGCTTTGGACACATAGCAAAGGCAGGAAAGCAGTATGGAGCTCCTCTGCCTCTCCTGAATGCTTCTTCCTACAAACACTAGGGAATTTAGGTTTTACTCATCCCTTCATCAGAGAGGGCAGTGAAAAGCTCACTGGCAGGTTACGAAGCTCTGTCACAGGGAAGGACACACTTTGAAACAGACCTAAAGTTACTGTGGTCTCCTCCTTGGGCCAATTAGAGTCTCCAAGTAGCAGGGTTAAGTGAAAGGATGAAAATGTGGGAGAAGTCACTGTACTAGCCCCTGACTCCCATTTAAGGCCAAGCACCTTTTTCTTGGGCGGTAAGAGAGGACGTGGCAGAAATGGAATGCTGGAGTAGAGTAAGCAGGAAGTACCTTTTCCAAAATGCAGTTGTGGTAGTGTTGCAGGATCAAGGCCAGCACGGCATCGAAATGCATGAAAATATCTCCCTTGCTCTCTAAAATAATCTTGCTATAGCTTAGGTAGATGGTGTGACACACAAGCACCCATTCCCTTGGCTGATGTTCCTGTAGGGGGAGGGGGAAACAGAGGTTCAGAGAGGAAAAGGTTGCTCAGAGGATTTGGGAAAGAAGATGGGACTGTGCGATGGCGAGCAAATGGGGGACAGGGTGGGCATGTAGCTGGTGATACCAGTGCCTGAAATGCAGAGCAAGAGAAAGGGATCGAGGATGAAACTTTCCCACAGTTGTTTCCAGGGAAAGAGAAGCATTTATAGATGAGTCGCAAGGCCTCAGAGAAATGGGAGGCTGGGGTGATGGGGATGCCTTGGAAGGCTTTGTATGGGAGGCTGGTAGAGCACCCTGGGAATGACATCACCTTTGCCAGTGTGAGGATGGACGATGACTCCTTGTCAGTGAGTACAGCACTATACACTTTCAATTGCTCCAGGACTGTCCTCAGATGTTTCCTGGACACGACGCTGAATGCCACAGCAATGCCCTGTAACAAAGAGAGCCTCAACCCCATGCCATAGTTCGGGGCGAGCCAGACACATGCTATGTTCCCCCACGAGCAGGATATACATAGAGGAAGGGGAAGGGAAAGGAGAGGAAAGAAATGGAAGGGAATTTGGTTCTCCACATTTGAATTATTTAAAATCTGGGTGAAGAACCAAGTATCTTTGCGAGAAGTAATTTAAGAAGTAAATTATTAAGAAAAATCATAGTCACAGATTTACAAAATCTTGGTATTGTCAAACCTAACCCTGTACATTTGAGAATACTTTTATAGGCACTAGGAATTCAGAGAATGGTTACTCTGAGGAGGGAACAGAAGGAAGAACAAGTCCCAGGCACCTTGCTGACAGGATTGGATAGCTAGTCAGAGAGGAGATGGAAGACAGGAAGACTTGCAGAGAATGCCAATATTTCTAGTTTAGGAGAACAGGAAACATCAGTAACTCTGACCAAAACAGGCAGGTGAAAAAGAGGCCTAAGTTGGAGAGAGAGAGAAAACAGTGAGTTTCTGTATGTGTTGTATGGGAGATCATGGCAAAACAACTCAGTGGTAATGTTGTCAGTGCCAGTGGGTTTGGGAATCACAACCTAGAGAGAGTCAAAAGCATGAAGACTTGGGGATTCTGTGGTTCCTGCCAGGAACAGTCTTTAACTTAACCCCTCAGCCTCATAGCAGGCCCTTTTGACTTCAGTGTCAGCTGAATCTCTCCCTAGAGCTTACTGAACAAGGATGACTGGGCACAGAGCTAACAAAATGCTCAAGCAGACATTCAGGTGCCAGCTGTTGGCAAATTGGCTCATTTGTGCTGGAAGGGCCACCATTCAGACTTTTCAGCAAGAGCAGACAGATGGAGGGAGCCTTGGGACAGTGACAGGCTCCAGCACACAGATCATGGAGAGGGATGAAATTTTAGTGGGACTTGTAGACCATTGGATATCAGGTAGATAAAGGGAAAATTTTAGCTCTTTAGAAAAGAGGGGCTAGTGGAGCATCAGAAGGGGGTTCTATTCTGTCCCTCTTCTTATGTCCTCCCTTAGCCATGGCTACCACTCCTTCTGGTCATCATCATCATATATCATCATCATAACTGACATCATCAGAACATCAGTGCTTAATGTTTACCAGCCTTATACATGTTACTTGATTAATCCTCACTAATGCATTGAGGTAAATATTGTCGTCCCCATTTAACAGTCAGGGAAAATATGTTTCCCAAATCTAGACACGAAGCCCAGGTTTGAGTTCCAGGTCTACATGCTTCTGTGCATGTCCACCTGACACTGCAACCCCTCCCAGTCTAAAACTAAGTACATCTACTTCCTCCCCCTTTGTCCTGGGTTCCTGGTCTTAGGGAAGGATACCATTCTCCTCCCACTTGGACCAGAAACCCAAGAATCATCCCAGATGCCCTTTTTTCTCTTTATCTTCTGCATTCAATCTGTTCCCAAGTGCTAGCAAGAGGTCACTTTTACTTCCTTGTCAAAGAACTCTGCACTCCAGTCCCACTAGAACATTGACTGTTCTCTAGATGTGCTCCCCAAAGTCTTGATCCTGAATCTTGACTCAGAATGTTATGTCAACTGGGAATACCTGCCTCCCTCCTTCTCCTAAACTCGCTCCAACCAACCCAAGTCCCAGCAAGCCTCAATGCCACAATGACTGCTCATGTAGCCTTTAGAAGGCCATTGAGTATAGTTAGCCATTTCCTTCCTGTATATGTCTTTCTCCTCATTGATACTGTTTGCAACTCAGGCTTAGTAAATACCTGTTGCTGATCGTGGAGCTGATGGATGTTCTGAGAATCTGGCAGGAGAAGGGCCTTGGAGAGGGAGGTCCTAGGGCATGAACACCAGCACTACCAGTAATCAGCAAGTAGAGAGTGCTTATGTACCAGCATTGCTCTTAGTGGTTTTACATTTTAATGTCATCCTACAACACACATCACTTCTGTGGTATTCCACCAACAATGCACACTCTGAATCTAATCATGACGAAATATGAGACAAACCAAAACCGAGAGACATTGTACAAAATAAGGGGTCTGTGCATTTTTTAAATGTCCAGGCCATGAAAGATAAGGTTAGGAACTTGTTCCAGATTAAAGAAGAATAAAGAGAAATGACAACTGAATGCACGGCTTGATTCTGAATTAGACCCTGGAGTAAAATAATAAAAAAAAGAATATTTTTCTTTTTCTCGAAAACACATTGTTGGGACAATTAATGATTTTCAAACTGGGTCTATAATTTAGATATCAGTGGTGTAGCAATGTTAATTTCCTGATTTTGATCATTGCACTGTGCTTATGTAAGAGAATATCTTTATTTTTAGCTACTAGAGTATTTAGGGTTAAATGAGCTTCATGACTGCAGCTTTCACTTCAGATTAAAAAAATATAGTAATAATGTTAGTAAATAAATGTAATTTATGAGAAAGAGAATGATAAAGCAAACATGGCAAAACATTTATGTTTTGGGAATCTGGGAGAATAAATAGAAATTCTTTGGGATTTTTTTGCAACTTTCCTCTAAATATAAAATTACTTAAAATTCAATAAATCTTTTAAAGAAATATCCTATCAGGAAGGTACCATAGCCTTGTCTTAACGAGGAGGAAACTGAGGCACAGAGAGGTTCGGTAACTTGCTCAAGGGCACAAAGAGAGTAGGTGGCAGAGCTGGAACTCTCACCCAGGTGCGCTGGTTTGCCAGGCCCAAGATTTTAGCCACCTTGCCATCCTGACTCAACCTGAAAATGCTTGGCCAATGCACTCTGCCTCACCTCCCTCTCCTGCACGTTTTCATGGGAAGTTTGAAGGATGGCGGAGAGCATCATCTTCACCAGTTTCTCACTTCTTGAGGTCCACAGGGCGAAGCCAAAGAATTTATAGAGAAAAGCCTAGGAAAGGTAGGAGGGCAGGGTCACGCATAGCTTGAAATGAGGGTAGGGCAGCATTTCCTATACTAGCCACCACCTTTGCCCACAGCCCCATCCTCCACCCTGGCCCTTGCTCTCTAGAGGCATCTGGATAAGGCAGTGATCCTATGGAGCGGGGTTCAAGTTACAGGGAAGAGAAAGCTGCCTTTCCAATGTCTCAGCCTCTTAGGGATCATCCTTTAGGAACTTTCTCTGACCCCCATACCTCCCACTTACAGCTAGGAAATTTAAAAAGTTCCTTAAACTTGCATAATTTTAAAACCAAAATTGTATAATTGAAGAAGAACTTTTATGTAATTCTTTCTCCCTCCTCTGAATTTCAGTGGCCTTTATCCTTGCTTACTGGATAATACCAGACTGTGTGGACTCACCACTCCCTTCTTCAGGGTCTCTGTATTCCCCATTTTCTCTGTGTAGAACCCTCTTCCCCAGGCTCTTCAAAATGTCTCATTCTCTTGCCCAAACCGGTTTGGCTCAGTGGATAGAGTGTCCCAGGTTCGATTCCGGTCAAGGGCATGTACCTTGGTTGCAGGCACATCCCCATCCCCAGAAGGAGGCAGCTGATCGATGTTTCTCTCTCATCAATGTTTCTAACTCTCTATCCCTCTCCCTTCCTCTCTGTAAAAAATCAATAAAATATATATTTTTACAAATGTCTCATTCTCATCTTTCAGATATCACCTCAGTGAGCCTCCTCTGACCTCCGAAGTCCCTCTCCAGCTCATCACCGTTTCCTTCTTTCAGGGCTTCATCATAATCACGCATCTTCACTGTGGATTTGTTCCGTTAGTTCCCAACTTGCACCAACCCCACATCTCAGGTGAGAATGGAGCTCAAGAGCAGTGTCTACCCAGTTCATTACTCTGCCCCATTGCTATCAGTGCCTGAGGCAGTAGGCAAACAGGACATTCCGGCTGTTCAATGAATGCCTTAACTCCCCCTCTTATGGGTATCTTTTCCCTCTAGCAGATGCTCATGGTGCCTTGCCCAGACCTTAGGGTTCCTTCCCTTCAACTGGCTGCAGGAACTTTTCTGAACAGCTACTCCCTGAAGCCTTGGGAGAGAACTGTCCTGAGGTGACTGGGGCCTCCTTACCCCAGATGCTCAGGCGCTACATTGTTCTCTCTCCCCTCCCTGCACAGGACCAACCTTGGAAACCTGGAGCCAATGACAATCTGGGGGGCAGAGGGTACAAAAGCTCCCTCACTTGTCTCCAGGCAGGATAGACTCTGCAGTTTCCATGCAGGGCTCCCATGAGATCAGGCCACATCCTGGCTTGGCTTCTCCTCTCCCCTATCCTGTGCCCTTCACTCTATCACAAGTTCTCCTGAGAGCATTTCCTCGCCAAGTCACTTGACAAGAATCCTCACCTTAGGCTCTGCATCAATCCAACCTGACCCAAGGCACCTACTTTTCTGCTTCACTGGCAAAGACTACTCATCTTCCCAGACTTATCCACTCCTCTGCAGGAGACATGTCTTCCCATTTTGCCCAGGACTGAGGCGGTTCCCCGGACACTGAACTTTCAGGACTAACATCAAAACAGTCTTGAGCAAACCTAAACAGCGGATCGCCTCTGACAAAGCTTCTCTGCCCAGCCCCCTCAGGCCCCCTCCCTGCTCCCAAGCACACAGTGCATATTTCCACCCTGACACCTACAAGGCTTAGAATAATTGCCCACTTTCTTGTCTATGCACTCAAGCAGATGATGGTTTCCTGAAGGCAGAGGCTGTTTTTACATGAATACCTTGGGCCCAGCCCAGTGTCTGCTCTGCTCTAGGCATTTAGTGCACCTCTTTTTTAATCCTCATCCAAGGATATTTTTCCATTGATTTTTTTTAGAGAGAGTGGAAGAGAGAGGGAAAGACAGGGAGAAATATCGATGTGAGAGAGACACCTCAATTGTTGCCTCCTGCACACGCCCTGAACAGGGCCCAAGAAAGGGTGGAGTCTGCCACCAAGGTATGTGGCCTTGACTGGAATCGAACCCGGAACCCTTCGGTCTACAGGCCAACGCTCTATTCACTGAGCAAAACCAGCTAGGGATAGTGCACCTTTTAAATAACTGAATTAAAAAGATCAGAATTCTCTCTTGCTTCATTTTGTGTCCCTAATCTACCAACCACAAAGATGTGCATACATTAGGTGCTTCATAAGTACTGTTAATAATAAGAGAGCAAACGGTCTTGGAAATAAGGCCTCTTTCCTGGAAACCTCCAGAGCTCAAATAAAGTATTTCTCGGTGACAGGAAAACAGGAATTGAAATCAAGAAACCTGGATTCAGGCCCTAGCCAGTTTGGCTCAGTGGATAGAGTGTTGGTCTGTGGACCGAAGGGTTCGATTCCAGTTAAGGGCACATATCTCGGTTGCAGCCTCCTCCCTGGCCTGGTCCTTAGTCAGCACCTAGATATTTCTCTTTCTGTCTCTCTTCCACTCTCCCTAAAAAATCAATGGGAAAATATCCTCAGGTGAGGGAGGGAGGAAGGAAGGAAGGAAGGTAGGTAGGTAGGAAGGAAGGAAGGAAGGAAGGAAGGAAAGAAAGAAGGAAGGAAGGAAAAAACTTGGATTCAGGTGCCAGTTTTACCAATAATTTTCTTAAGATTTTAAATTCTCCTGGATTGTGTTTCTTCAACATCAAGGTAGAGATGACAACAGCTATAGGTTATTTAGGCTAATATTTTAAAAAATCTTTGACACTTTATTAAGACTAAATTGGGAGCACATGGAAAAGCCAGGGCAGGACCCCAGGCCGTCACCACCACCAACCTTGCACTCTGTGAGGAAAGGAGCCCATATTTCTTCCTCAACTCTGTATCCCCAACATGAAGCACAGTCTATGGCAGTGATGGCAAACCTATGACACGCACGTCAGAGATGACAAGTGAACTCATTTTTTTGGTTGATTTTTCTTTGTTAAATGGCATTTAAATATATAAAATAAACATCGAAAATATAAGTCTTTGTCTTACTATGGTTGCAAATATCAGGGTTTTTCAAAATGCTGATACGCCGAGCTCAAAAGTTTCGCCATCACTGGTCTATGGGATGCCCTCAAATATTACTTGAATTGACTGCTTAAATAGGACTCTAAAATCAACAATCTTTCCACTGCACCAAGTACAAGCTTGATTCTATTAAGACTATTAGGAGGTTTCAATGAAGACAATAGATGGCAAAGTTCTTGATAAAGCCTAAAAGGCTAAGCAAAAGTAAGACACTTTTGATATTTTTGTCATGCCAGTGTGACGACCAGTTTGTGGTCCTCTCCACCCCTTGATTGCCAGGATGCAGGAACACTGGTTTGTTCTTTCCCCAAGGCCTTTACTCATTCACATTTCCTTAGGCACCTGTGTGAGCACCAGGTTTCTTCAGCACCATCCTCCACCTTCAACGCATTCCCCCCGCCCCCACATTGCAACCACCACACACCCAGACAAACCTTCTCATCACCATCATCAATGAAATAACGGATCCTCTCCAAGATGACTCTGATGAGTTGCTCCTGCCAGCGGTCATCATCAATAGCCACTAATGACTGACTCAAAAACTGAGGAAGAAGAAGGGAGAAGAGGACCACAAAGGTCAGTGGTAGGCTGTTCTGCCCCACAAAAGTGGGGTCAAGAAGAAGCAAGAGACAGGGGTTATGGCCTGTAAATATGGATAAAGAGGTGAAACACATGGTGGGAGTTAGGACTGAAGAATGACATTACAGTGACAATGATGGTAATGCCAATTACATGTGTGAAGCCCTTTCAAATTTACAAGGTCCTCTCTGATATCATCCTTTTTAATACTGGGAGGCAGGAGTTACTTCCATTTAACCCATGAAGAACCTGAGACATGCAAAGGCTAAATACCTTGCCCAAGGACATACAGCTAGGGCCCTTTCCCTTACTCCCCCTTGATATAGGGTTGTAAGGGTATGGAAGGGGGCTCAAGACTTAGCACATAGTCAGATACTCTGAGGCAGAGGCCAGGAGGCAAGGGGACCACAGAAAGAGGTTTGCTTGAGCAGTTAGGCCCTTGATCATGACCTCAGTCTCTGGGGGCCTGGTGCTATCCTCCCTCAGATACCTGAAGATGGGAAAGAAGGCAAGTGTGCAGGGAGGGAGGTCTTGGGGAGTGCTTACCCGGAACAGCCGGTCCACCCACTCCTCCTGATTCAGGCTCTTCTCAGTATGACCTAGGAAAGGAGAGAGCATGGGGACCCACTCAACCGGAAGGTCCCAGCCAGGGAGAAGAAAATATTTAAGTACTATGCGGCACTCAGCCTACAAGGTAACTGCTCTCCCACTTTCCAGAGCCTCCAGAAGATGAATGACTTTCCAAAGGTCAAATACACACAGCTGACCAGTGTCAGAGCAAGGATACAAAACTGGTCTGTCTGTTTCCAAAGCCCACATTCTTCCCTGATCTTCTGCCCATAAGAAAGTGCAGGAGTCATTCTGGGAACCCTGGAGCCACAGAACTTTGGACTGTGTTTCTGCTCAGTTCACAACATTGCCCCCAAAAGCAGACCCATCCAATAGCACCTCAAAGGGACAGAGACTGGTTCCAGTTCTCCTCACCCCAAGGAAGGTCCATCCTGCACCTGGGGACGCCATCTCTTTTGGAGTCTGGCCACTGTCCCAGCTTCATTCCTCCCCCTGCTAACCAAGCCCTTACCATCCAGTATCTCCAACATCTGTGGGATCACCTTCCTCCACAGCTGGCCAACACTGTGGTTTATAACAGGATGCAGAGAAGTGATAGGATGCAGGGCAGATAGTAGCCTCAGAGAGCTTGTACCAAACTCCTTTTCCCTGTAGGGCTTCCGGGAACACATCTGAGAAGCAAGCAGGAGGCAGAGAAAATATTTAAAAGAAGAAAGAAAATGAAAGCAAATCCATAGAATGGTAGAGCTGGAGTGTAGGCCCTGCCAATTCTTTGCCACCTGTTGAACTCCTACATCCTCCCAGATGCTCTGGAAACATCACCTCTTCTGTGATGCCTTCCTGCCTCCTGGAGACCATGTGAGCCTGTTGTTCTTCTAAGTCCCGTTGCACCTTATGTATTCATCTATTAGTACATGTGTCACACTAGGCTGTAGATAGCTATTCCCACACTTGTCTTCCCCACTAAGTCTGTGAACACCTCAAGGGTAGGTCTATCTTTGTCATTCCAGGTGTGCATATTTCTAGCACATAATGTCTGGGCTAATAGAGAAACTCAAAACAGAGATCCAGAAAGGTATGTGGGCTTGTCCACGGTCAACAGAGAGCAGCTCACAATAAGGCCACACAGGAGAAAGGCAAGCCTTTCCCATTGCCCACATCCTCATCTCGAGGCCTCACCACTATGCTCCCAGGTCCCTCCTCCATGCTCTTTGGCCCCTATCTCATTATTCCATACCCAGCATAATGCCTGAGACAAAGTAGTAACCAGCTCTTTGTGAAATGAGTGGATGGATGGATGGGTTGATGAGTGGATGGAAGAATATATGACTGTAGTACTCATTCTGGCATCACTTACCACAAGATGGGTCAGGAGTCTCTGAGGGGAAATGTATTCGGTAGCTAAGTTAGAGAGAGGATAAAAGAAGAGGACAGAGTCAGTGCACACTTCAGGATACTCAACCCCCAGCCTCCACTGGCAGCTCCCCGTCAGTACTTTAGACGAGGAGAAAGAGCAAAGAGGAGAGGGAACATCAGTGTCAATGCCACGGGAGCTGTGACATTTTGATTCAGACTAAAACACAAACCATAATATCTTCAGCCATTAAAAAACACACACACAAATGGTATGCTGAACAGACACCCTAACTCTAACCCTAAGTCCCACTGGGGTTAGAGGTCAGGGATGGGGTGAGCACAGAGTGAGGCTCAGAGTTAGGGCAAAGGAAGAACTAAGGGTCAGGAGTGTGTGTATTCATGATTTTGTAATTAACAATGTTTGTACATCTTGAATCAAGTGTTTTATAATAAGGAGTGAAGGCAAGAAGGAACTGTGACTTTTAGAGGCATCCCCTTTTCATTCATGAAGCCAAATGGCCTTAAGTAGTTGCCTTACTCTTCCCATCATGGCCCAAGCATGGGACCTACAACCCCATCTCCAGCATCCTCTTCATCCTCTTCCCCACACCCATCACCCCTGCAGTGTCTCAGCCAGCCCCCAACTACAACACTCCAAGCCCACAAACAGACTTAATTTCACAGTGAGCACCTCTCCACAGGCTGCCCCACCGTTGTACTTACGATCCTGGTGAAAGCTGCTGAGATAAGGAACCTGTCCCAGGGAACGGGCCTTCAGAGCCATTTGTGTGGCTGCCTTACACAGAGGCACGAAGGCCAAGGTGTTGTTGGGCTCACACACCAACGTGACCAGTTTGGGCAAAGATACCTGGCAGGAGATGTGGCAAGAATTTCAATGCCAAGCCCCAAGTCAGCCCGTCATCAGTCTCCAACCCCAAGACCTTGTCTCCCTTTCCGGACCGAGTATTTGAGGCCTGTATACAGATCCCCCTTAACCCATTCATATCCATTCTCTCCCTTCTCTCCCTCTTCTTTCTCTCTCTCCCCCACCCCACCACCAACCCCTCACTTCAGGTTGGAAAAGTATAACCAAGGTCCTGATTAAACTTATAGCCGGCATAAGTTGACTTGATAGATGAGGACTTCTTGAAATTTGGAATGTGTGACTTGTAATCACCTTCATTGAGGAACCTTCCAGAGTCAGAGACATGCTGAAGGTCAGGAGGCAGAGCTCACTGGGAGGGAGAGTGAATCTTAAGTCCTTTTCCTCCCACAACACAGCCCTTTCCTCAGTTCTGATGCAAATCAGTTCATATGAGCCTCCCAGAACCCCTGGAGGTTGCTGAGAACAGTCAGGAAATATAACCACCCCCTTTTTAAAAAAAGAAGACACTGCAGCTGGGAGAACAAGTTATTCAAGATTTTACAGCTAGAAAACTGGCTGATCAGGACTCAGACTCTGGCTTCAGATCCACACCCAATGACCCTCCTTTGCTGCCCTGAGCACTTCTCAGTGGAACCCCAGGCACTTGTAGGGAATGAAATGCAGGTGGGTTGAGGTGACAGAGACACCACAAGGCATTTGATGGAAGGGGAAAGTGGGAGGCAGTCAGGGGTGGGGGCAGGGTCAGGGTAGTGATCTGGGCAGCCAGGGGAGGAGGAAATGGAGAGGCCTGTTTGGCCCTAGCTGTTTATACCATCTGTAGGATTCTGGAACACATTATTCGGATGTCCTCTTCATTCTAGGATAAGAAAAGGAAAGATTTAAATCTAAAACCAATGCTAGCTAAGTCTCTGGGTTCACGGCCTTCCCTGGCTCACTGCTTAGGGTTTTACAGGCCAAAAACCCTTCACATGTGCCAGGCATACCCTCCTGTTTCCCTCCTGCTCCCAACCCTGCCTTCCTCTTGTTCCATCCCCTGAGGTGTGCTCCCATCCTCGGTCCCCTCCCAGCCCAGTCCCTTGCTCACTGATGAGTCAGTCTCCACAAGCTTGATGATATAGCTGATTAGAGCGTTCCCCTGGGGCAAGGCCAAGTAGTTATGCTGACCCAGTATCTCAATGAAGTGCACGAGGACCTTCGGCACCTGTGGAGTCACAGACCATCACATGACAAGACAGAAAGGAATGTCAGGGACTGCCCAGTGTGACCCTCCATAATCCAGGTGAGGACACAGAGGACCAAGGCAGGTGAGGGGATCAGATCTCCTGACACCAAACCCAGTGAGACTCTACAGTGGGCTCTCGATAATGACAGACCGCAAGCCACTAACCCTGACCACTTCTGTACTTTACCCTGAAGTTCTAACCGCTTCAGCTCCCACCACCTCCCTGGAGAACTCTAGTACTTACCTTGCCCTCACCTTATTTCCCCAGAGATATGAAAATTAGCAGGAGTGTGGGATTGGGGGAGAATCTGAGTCCAGGAAAGTCCCATGGTCTGGCCTTCCTAGGGAAAGCCAGGAACAAATCCCACAAGTCCTGAGGGCCCATCCCTCAAGATTCCAAGCTTTCTATTAACCTTCTGAGGATGTATTTTTAGGGATGATGCTATTGTCGTGCATTTGGTACCCCAAACCACTGCTCTCCTCTTCTCCTGTTCCCCTATTCTGTGTGATCCAGACTGAAGCAGTCTCTGCTGTCTCCAGCCCTGTCTGAAGAGCTTTTTAAAAAATATGGTTTCTCACAAAATATTGAGTAAGCAATTTGAAAGATAAGGTAGCAAACACCTAATTAGAACAGCAAAAAAAAAAAAGGACCCAAAAAAATGAGGATAGTTTGGGGGCATCTGGGACAATATCATGCATACAAATATTCGTATCATCAGGTGCCAGAAGGATAAGAGAAATAGGAAGGAATTGAAAACTTATTTGAAAAAAATAATGATAGAAATCTTCCCTCACCTGGTAAAGGAAATAGACATACAAGTTTAGGAAGTGCAGAGAGTCCCAAACACGATGAACCCAAAGAGGCCCACACTAAACACATCATAATTAAATGCAGAATGTTCAAGACAAAGAGAGAATCTTAAAAGCAGCAAGAGAAAAACAGTTAGTTACCTACAAGGGAGCTCCCAGATGATTTCTCAACAGGAACTTTGCTGGCCAGATATATTCAAAGTGATGAAAAGCAAAGACCTACAACCAAAATCACTCTAACCAGCAAGGCTGTCCTTTAGAACCCAAGGAGAGATAAGGCTTCCAAGACAAGAAAAGCTAAAGGAGTTCATCAACACCAAACTAATATTACAAGAAATGTTAAAGGGACTTCTTTAAGGAGAAGAAGAAAGGAATATCAAAAATATGAATAATTAAATGGCAGTAAGTACATATCTATCAACAATTACTTTAAATGCAAATGAATAAAGTGCTCCAATCATGAGACATAGGATGATTGAATGGATAAGAACACAAGATGCTTCCATTTGCAAGAGAGTCACTTCAGGTCAAAAGACACATACACGGACTGAAAATAAAGGGATGGCTAAAGGTATTTCATGAAAATGGTAACAAAACAAAAATAGCTGGAGTACCAATACTTACATCAGACTAAATAGACTTTAAAACAAAGACTATACAGAGAGCCAAAGGAGGACCCAGCAATTTCACTTTTGGATATTTATCTCAAGAAAACCAAAACGCTAAATTGAAAAGACATATACATCCATATGTTTCTTGCAGCATTATTTATAATAGCCAAGATCTGGAAACAACCTATGTGTCCATCAATAGAGGAATGGGTAAAGAAGAAGTGGTACATATATACAATGGAATATGACTCAACCCTTAAAAAGAATGAAATCTGGCCATTGGCAAAATGGATAGAGCTAGAGTGAAATAAGTCAAACAGAGAAAGACAAATGCAATATGATTTCACTTAGTTGTGGAATATAAAAAACAAAATAAATGAACAAGCAGAACTGAGACAGACTCATAGACACAGAAAACATTTTGATAGTTGGCAAATGGGAGGGGAGTGGGTGGATGGATGAAAAGGTGAAGGAATTAAGAAGTACAAATTGGTAATTATACAATAGTCATGGGATGTAAAGTACAGCATAGGGAACATAGTCAATAATTTTGTAATAACTATGCTGGGTGTATACTAGATTTATTGGGGTGATCACTTCATAAGTTATATAAATAAATGTCTAATCCCTAGGATGTACACGTGAAACTAATATAATATTGTATATCAACTGTAATTGAATAAAAATTTTAAAGAATTTACATATATATATATATGTATAGATATATAAAGAAAAGCATATATTTATTTATATATATATATATATACACACACACATCTTCTCAGACTTCATGCAAGATGTGATGTTTCAGGACTTCTCTCCCTAACCAAACTGTGGATTCTCTGGGGGAAAAATTAATATCTTTCAGAGCTCCATGTCCCTACTGGGCTCACCACAGTATTGCCCACAGAAAAGGCTCAGAAAATAGGAAGCAACCACCTGTTCACTTCTCAAACCTTTCTCAGGTTTTGACAAGCCCAAATGTAACCCATGGGCAGAAGTCTGAGGCCAGAACTAGATTGGCAAGGGGGCCTTACCTCTCTCTTCATTCCCCCAAACCTCCCCCTCTCCATCTTACCACACCTCAAGTTCTCAAATCAGCAATTGCCCTCCCAGCCCCAACATTCTGCCACTCTGCTCACTGGTTTGAGGTCCTCCTGAATCACCAGAATGGTTGAATTCAGTACCATGCGCTGCAGCTTCTTGGTCTGAGGCACTAGAGGAAAGACAGACATGCGGAGCGGTCAGTCTCCTTCCTCCCCCTTTGTTGCTTTGGGAGGCATGAGAAGACAGACAGCCAGGAGAAATTTTAGATACAGTCCTGCTCTTCAAGGCCAGATCAAACCCAAGATGCTATCTCCACCACCCCTCTGCTTCAAACCAGACTAAAAGTGACCTAAAACAGTATTTCATCAAGCTAGCGCTTGCGCCTCAGCCCTTACCAGACTCCCACAGCTGACCACACAAGTCTACCTCATTGGCGGAGCTGTTCTGCTCACCCTCTGCCTATCTCAACCTTTAGAACTGCCAGCACTGCTCTTCTGTGTGAATTCCTTTTGCTGACTCAGTCTCCTTTCTACTCTCAGCACAGCTCCTACACAGAGTCTGTCCCATCTCCTGACTGACGCCTTCTCCCTTCCTGTTGCCCATTGCCATCACATTTAAGTAATTTATCAGCTATTATCCTGTATCCTTTTGCTGTGTGAACAGTCTCATATTCCCTACTTGACTGAGCTCCTCAGAACAAAGACCATATCTTATTTAAGTGTGTAATTTTTGTGCTTCGTACTGTTAGTCACACAGCAATATTTTGATGGACACTTGATTGAAGTTAAAACCTACAATCCAAGATATGTTTTGTCCTTTAATTCCCACTAAAAATGGCTAAAGGTAGGAATTAATGTTACCTACATTTTTAGTTTTTATAATCTCACCCAAAGGATATGTTGTTTTTATTTGAAAGGGGGGCGGGGAGAGAGAGCAAGGATATTTCCTGAGAAGATCCCTAGGACCAGGCTTGTTTCCTACTCACATTCCTGGAACACATCTGTGAACGCTTGAAGGGCTGATTCCATCTTGGCTGGATCACTGGATTCCATGGCGGTTAGTAATAGGGATACCATCTGATCCTGGTATAACTTGGCTATTAGAGGGCATGAATAAAGGGAGTCAGGGGTATGTTTAAGTGGGAGGTGGTGTGTAGAAGTAAATCATGCTCACAGCAAACCACTGATGCCATGGGCTGGATAAATAGGGTCTATTAGGTTGGAGAAAGAAGCAGGAAGAAAGAGAGCCAGTGTTTGTCCAGCATTTACCATGTGCCACGCTTGGGGGCAGATGCTTTTCCTAACCTAGGCCTGTCCCTCCCCTGCCCCACCATGTGCTCACCAATTAGGTCAGAACCTCTTTCGTGACCATCAGTGCTCTAATCACAGTATCACCTTTCTGAGCTCAGGATCACCAAAGGAGACCGGGAAGCCAATCCCAGGGGAAGGGAGTGGTAACAAAAGGGATAGGGAAGGGAGAATGTCTGTGCCCTTGGAGATTCATTGAATTTCAGGCAAACTTTACATGGATTACTTTGCATCTTGTCTTAAGGAAAGAAGGCGGTCTTGGGAACCTAGCCTCCCATGGAGTACAAAGTCCCCAGACCCATACCTGGGGTTAGGAAAATGTGTGGACTTACCCATGATGAAGAAAGCCCTCAGGGCGAGGCTGTGGTTCTCCACAGAGTGAGGGTCTGCTGGGTTCACTCGTTCAGAAAGCTGTGGGGAGACCAAGGGCATCAGACCTGGGAGCACTGAAAAGTCTGGGGCTCTGGGCATGGATGGAGAAACTGAGGTATGCAGCCAGAAAGTGTGGCACTTGTCCATAAGGAGGATGTGAAAATAGGACCCAGGAATACACCTACACAGCCCCAAAGAAAAGAAGACAGTGGCCAGCAAATATATGGACGGTAACACCTTTAAGCAAAATGTTCAATTGTCCTCTTCCTCCTCTAGGCTACAACACAGAGGGCCTGCCATTTCCCACAGGCCTAATGGGTCGGTTTGGACTCTCTGCCCTTAGCCAGTTTAGAGGGAGCAACAATGGCCTCCACCCCCAGAAACATACAGAAATGTATCCAATTTACCTCATAGAGAATATCCACTCTGTGACTAGAATCCAGGCAGGGAAGCCTGAGGTGTGTGCAGTTACGGTCACCATGAGAAAAGCCCAGGGCCGTGTGGAGGTAGTGATCTGCTCTGGGGTAACCATCACCTTCAAACAAGAGGGGAAGACCAAGCCCAGGATACCTGCAGCCCCCAGCACTCACCTGCTGGAACAGCATGCCAGTAATGTTTTCCAGCTGGGATTCCAAGTTTATACCTCCGCAGCCACTGAGCGCCAGAGCATTTACCAGTTGGCAGGTACACTGTGTGTGTAAGGACAGAGTCAGCCACTCAGCCAGCCCTTGCCACAGCCTCAAAGGAAAGCCTCTGTCCTCAGATCTCCTCTCAGAGGTGGCCCAATATCACAGTTCACACTGCCCTCTTGGACCTTTTCATGAAGGCCCAGGGGCTAGTTTTTCCATAGCCAAATACAGCCATGACCTGTTCTTCCTCCTCACCCAAGAAGCTACACTTACTTTCAAATAACCTCATTATTTCACGGTAACTGTTAGAGCAACTCAACATGGCAGGTGTTGGCTGACTTCAAAGAAATAGGACAAAGAAATCATGGCCAAAGAAAGAACTGGTTCTATTGTTCTGACTTTCAAAATTCAGAAAACCACGTTTTAAAGCCTAAATATCTACCCTTTACCTAGTGAATTGTATTGTTTTATGGGTTATTCTTCTCTATGAGAGGCTACAAATAGCCTTAGTTTTCACATGTGTAAGCAGTCCATTTTATTTTTTTTTTAAAAAAGGCTTTATTGATGTCTAATCCTATATAATTAAAGGGTTATATGCAAATTGACTGAATGGAAGAACAACCGGTCACTATGATGTGCACTGACCACCAGGGGGCTGCAGCTCAATGCAGGAGCTGCTCCCTGGAAGTCAGTGCGCTTCCACAGGGGAAGTGCTGCTCAGCCAGAGGCATGGCTCATGCAGTTGCAGCTGCATCTGCAGGAGCCTCTCTTGCCTCCATGGCAGGGGACATCCCCCAAGGGCTCCTGGACTGCAACAGGGTGAACGCCAGGCTGAGGGACCACACCTCTCCCCCACCGAGGGCATGAATCTCATGCACTGGGCCTACAGTTGATATATAATACAGTGCACATATTTAAAATATACTATTTAATAAATGTTAGCACCCTTGAAACCATCTCCACAATTAAGATAATAAGCATATTCATCGTCCCCAAAAGTTTCCTCTGGTCACTTTGTAACTCCTCTTGCCCTGCCCTCCCAACACCGTTCTTTTCCCCATACAACCACTGATCTGCTCTCTGTCATTATAAATCTCTCACTTACTTTTTAAAAAACTGCCAAACTGTTTTCCTAAATGGTTGTGCAAATTTACATTCTATCAGATGTATAGTGGCATCTCATTGTAATTTTTAATTTCCTAAATGACGTTTAGCAACTTTTCCTGTGCTAATTTGCTATCCACATATCTATTCAATTTTTGTGCCAATTTTAAAAATATTTTTAACTTTATTTTAGAGAGGATGGTGGGTGGGAGGGGGAAAGGGAGAGAGAAGAGGAGGAAGAGAGAAAGAGAGAGAGAGAGAGAGAGAGAGAGAGAGGGAGAGAGAAACATCAATGTGAGAGAGAAATATCAATCAGTTGCCTTCCACATGTGCTCTGACTGAACCTAGGATCAAACCAAAACCTGGATATGTACCCTGAATGGGAATCAAAGCCACAACCTTTTGGTGTACAAGACAGCGCTCCAACCAACTGAGCCACACTGGCCTGGGCAGTTTTTAATTTTTTAAATTGCATTTTGAGAGTTCTTTATATTTTCTGGAGATATATATATATATATATGTGATTTGCAAATATTTTCTTCCAGTCTGAGACTTGTCTTTTCATTCTCTTAACAACTTTCAAAGAACAGAAATTACTCACTTTCGGAGGGTGGAGAGAGTGAAGGGGGTGGAGGAATTGAGCAAAAAATTTTAAAAAGAGAAAAAAAAACTCATGGTCGGGGACAACAGTGTGGGTATGGGGGACAGAGAAGTTGAGGAGGGTATAGAGATGATAAATGGTGATGGATGGAGACTTGACTTGGGACGGTGAACACACAATACAGTGTACAGGTGATGTGTTGTAGAATTGTGCACCTGAAACCTGTATAATTTTGTTAACCAATGTCATCCCCATACATTCAATAAAAATGGGAAAAAAATAAATTAAAATAAAATTTAAAAATAAAGTATTCACTTTGATGAAGTCCAATTTATTAATCCAGTTTTTTAAAATCATGTTTTATTTTTTGTCCTGGCCAATGTGGCATTGTTCCAGGCACTGAAAGGTTGCAGGTTTGATCCCGGTCAGGCACATACCCAGGTTTCGGTCTTCTTCCCTGATGGGGGGGTTGCAGGAGGCAGCAAATCGAAGGATCAATGCTTTGCTCCCATTGATGTTTCTCTTTCTCCCTCTCCCTTCCTATTTATTTTTTAAAAAATTATTTTAAATCTTTTTAAAATAAATAAATAAAATCATGTTTCATTTTTCATTTACAGTTCACAACCCAGTGACCAGACATTAACTAACTTACAAAGTGGTCACCTCGATAAATCTGTAGCATCTGACACCCTTCAGAGTTGTCACAGTATTACTGACGATGTTCCCTATATTGTACTTTACATCCCATGTCTATTCTGTAACTGTCAATTAGTACTTCTTCATCCCTTCATCTTTTTCACCCATCACTCACCTGCCTCCTATCTAGCAATCATCAAAATGTTCTCTGTATCTATGAGTCTGTTTCAATTCTGGTTGTTTATTTTGTTTCTTAGATTGCACAAATAAGTGAAATCATATGGCATTTGTCTTCCTCTGACTGACTTATTTCACTCAGCAGAACACCCTCTAAGCCAGTGATGGCAAACATTTTCAGCTCGGCATGTCAGCATTGTGAAAAGCCCTAACTTAACTTTGGTACCGCGTCTCATATAGAAATTGTTTTATTTTTGCAACCATAGTAAAACAAAGATTTATATTATTGATATTTATTTTATATATTTAAATGCCATTTAGCAAAGAAAAATCAACCAAAAAAATGAGTTCGCGTGTCACCTCTGACACGCGTGTCATAGGTTTGCCATCACTGCTCTAAGCCCATCCATGTTGTTGCAGATGTTAAGACTTCATTCTTTTTTATCGTTGACAGTGTTTTTCTACAGGCCGGGCTGGCTGCCTATAGGCACCCCAGATGCGAGCTGGCTTCCTTCTGGCCCTGGCTTTGTCCAGAAGGATGTCCAGTCTAATTAGCATATTACCCTTTTATTATAGATCTTCTCAGTTCCATTGTCTCCATTGAGAAATCTATTATTGTTATCATTATTCCTCCATATGAAATATCGTTTTGTCTACTTAAGATTTTCTCTTTTTCAAAACCTATCCTTCTCAAATTCTTCCAAAAAATTGAAGAAGAGGCAATACTTCCTAACACATTCTACGACGCTAATATAACCCTGATACCAAAACCTGGCAAAAATAACACCAAGAAAGAACATTACAGACCAATATCTCTGGTGAACACAGAGATATTGTGTTCAATATCTCTGATGAAAAGTCCTAAACAAAATACTAGCAAATCAAATACAACAGTATATCCAAAAATAATAATACATCACGGTCAAGTGGGGTTCATTCCAGAGTCACAAGGATGGTTCAACATACACAAATCAATCAATGTAATACACCACATCATCAAAAGAAAAGATAAAAATCCTATGATCTTATCAATAGATGCAGAAAAAGCATTGGATAAGATACAACATCCATGTAGGATTAAAACACTCAATAAAATAGGAATAGAAGCAAAGTACCTCAACATAATAAAGGCCATCTATGATAAATCCTCAGCTAATATCGTACTCAATGGTGAAAAACTGAAACTTTTCCTCTAAGAACAGGACAAAGCAAAGATGTCCACTCTCACCACTCTCATTCAACATAGTGCTAGAAATCCTAACCGAGCAAAAAGGCAAGAGAAAGAAATAAAAGACATCCAAATAGGGAAGGAAGAAATAAAACTATCACTTTTTGCAGATGACATTTTTCTAATGTATATAGAAAACACTAAAGACTCCACCAAAAAAACAAAACTATCAGAAACAATAAACAAATACTGTAAAGTTGCAGGATACAAAAATCCACGTGCAAAAATCCATTGCCTCACAGCCAATGACATGGGGATGGCCAAGTGCACCAGCCAATCAGGCAGCCACTACCCATGTGTGGCCACTGAGCACTGAAAACAGCCAGTTTGAGTTGAGACATGCCATAAGTGCAAAATACTCAACAGGTTCTGAGGACTTAATAACACTTCTAAAAAAATGTACAATATCTCATTAATAAACTGCCTGGAGGGTGTGGCGCAATTGGTGGAGCCTCCCCCCACGCACAAGGAAAAAAAAAATCCATTGCCTTTCTGAATACTAACAACAAAACTTCAGAAAAAGAAATGAAAAAAATAATTCCTCTTGCAATTGCAATCAAAAGAATAAAGTACCTAGGAAGAAACTTCACAAAGAATGTGGAAGACCTAGCTACTGAAAATTATAAAGAAATATTAAAAGAAATTGAAAAAGACACAACAAAAGGGAAAAATATTTCATGTTCATTGATGGGAAGAATCAAAATACTTAAAATGGCCATATTACCCAAAGCAATATACAGATTCCAATGTCATTTTTTAAAGAAATAGAATGAGAAATCATCAGATTTGTATG
>NW_005872321.1:41363-76364 GCF_000147115.1 Myotis lucifugus | reverse complement strand
AAATCTCTGACTCAAATCTTCTGCATGCCACCCTAATTTTTTGAGAACATGTTACGCCTACTTGTTATCTCTTAAGGTGTACATATGTGAAGAACCTTGAAGAATAATAAAATTCATTCGAGCGACAAAAACACAGTATATGATGATGAAAAATACATTTATTTTTAAATGTATACATGTACACTGATAGTCCGACAGAAAACTTTATGACTCCGTTTGATATTATCAGTGGGACTTTTTGCTGCTGCACCACTGATGACAGAGATTTTACATCAGGTTTATATTTTGTGACCTTCAGAGATATGCACGAGCTACTACTTTCATCCATCAGGCTACTCCTATTACGAGACTTAATAAAATTCATCACGGAGAACAAAGATTCACAATTGTAAATGGAAGATTATAAGAGAGGGTTTCGCATGCCAGCAAAAGTTACTGGCGTGCCATGTTTGGCACGCGTGCCAGGGGCTGCCCACCCCTGTCCTAGGGATTTGGACACCTCTTCAGCCAAAAGAGTCTCATTTGAACATTGGCTGAGGCCTGGGTACTCAGCAAGGGACCCTGGCTTTTTATTGGGCCAAACATCCTCAGCCTCCTGCCCCTAATTCTTGCCCTGTTATCTACAGTAAGCACCATTCTTGTGGACTACCCTCCACCATGGTCTGAATTCATATGTTTAAATCCTAAGCCCCACGGTGCTAATATTAGGAGGTGGGGCCTTTGGGAGGCTGGAGCCCTCATGAATTGGATAAGTGCTCTCATAAGAGACCTGAGAGAACCCCTCCCACCTCCCGCCACCTGATGTCACAGCAAGAAGGCACCATCTATGAGAAAACAGGCTTCCCTCAGACCCCGATTCTGCCAGGGCCTTGATCTTGATCCCAGCCTCCAGAACTGTGAGAAATAGACTTTTGTCGTGTATAAGCCACCCAGCTATGATATTTGCTCTAGCAGCCAATATGCACTAAGGCACAGTCTGTTCTGATCCAAGCGTCCCTTTGCATCAGCTTCTCCACAGCTCCCTGCAGGTCCAGTGCCCGCCCTGCCTGCTCCACTGGGGTTGTGGTGGTGGTTGTGGCTTCTGGCTGTGGTTGGTTAACTGTCACCCCTTGGTCCCTATGTCTTCAGGGTCATATCCTTGCCCTGATATTCATGAGCCAACTCTGGGACCACCTTTCCTACTGTCATCCCAGCTGCAGAGGACACAACACCTTGCTGATGGCTGTGGTGAAAGGTGAGCCTTCTGGGCCCCCTTGTGGAGCACAGTCCTCTGGTGGGTGTCCTAGCCTCACATCCTCCACCACGTGCCAGGGAAACTAAGTCATGTCGACCCCCATGTTGCAGTTGGACCTAATTTTTTTAAAAAATATATTTTATTGATTTTTTACAGAGAGGAAGGGAGAGGGATAGAGAGTTAGAAACATCGATGAGAGAATTATCGACCAGCTGCCTCCTGCACATCTCCTACTGGGGGTGTGCCCGCAACCAACGTACATGCCCTTGACTGGAATCGAACCCGGGACCTTTCAGTCCGCAGGTCGACGCTCTATCCACTGAGCCAAACCGGTTTTGGCTGGACCTAATTTTTTCCAGGTTATGAAGAGCTAGCCCTGCAGGGAGGCCCCATGTCCTGGGGTTCTTGATAAACCCACCGCCTGACACTTTCACATGACCCAGTCTGACATCCTGGCCCCTTGTTTCAGCACCCACACAACCCAATCCCAGAAGTGCTCCCTGGGCTCCTGCACGTATGTGCTGCCCCTTCCTTGCCAGGATACTCATTGCATCAGAGGGCGAGAGCTCTGCGGCATCTGCCAGCAGAGGGAGGAGCTAACCTTTACTAGAGAAGGACAAGCCTCCGCTCCATACCCAGAGGGTGCAGAGGGCATCCATGACGATAAACCTGTTCCAGTTTGCAGAATCCTGGCTTCTGCCCACCAGGGCCCTGACTTTCACATAACAGACCTGCCGTGGCTGAGTATCTAAAATCTCTAGATGTTATGTGACCCTCAGAATTATGCCTTCAGCTGCCATCCAACTCTACCTGCCCTCATGTGCAGGAGATAAGGTTTCTCTGTGATCCCCAGCGGAGGCTCTCACCATAGCCAGCAAAGATTTGTCCTCCCCCTCAGATTCCCATTGTCCTTCTCTAGGGCCTCAGCACAGCTTGTAGAAGCAGTCATCTCCCTGTCTTTGTCGGTAGCCCAATCCCAATTTTTTTTCAAAGGCTTCTGTTACAGAGAACCGGAATAAACCAAGCAATGCTCAGAGAGTTTGGAGTTACACTTTATTCACCGCGGTGGGCTTAGAGAAAATGAATTCAAATTCTAAGCAGAGCTACAAGCAGAACTTCCCTTTTTATGAAAGAGCCAGCCCTATGTGTGCTTAGTGGTTATCTCGCTGGTAGCCTTGAAAACTACACAGTTCTATCCAATTAAAAAGTG
The DNA here is from genome assembly GCF_000147115.1 of Myotis lucifugus. Taxonomy (NCBI): domain Eukaryota; kingdom Metazoa; phylum Chordata; class Mammalia; order Chiroptera; family Vespertilionidae; genus Myotis; species Myotis lucifugus. The sequence goes on along the minus strand of NW_005872321.1, from coordinate 73,920 downwards.
CACCTGGCATGGCATGGAGAGTATGGGCGTATCTAGCCTCTGGCCTACAAGGCTGGACAGCTAAGTTTATCTTCCTCATTATTCAAGCAGGCTAAAGCAGGCTAGAAAGCAAAGTTATTTTTTAGAATAAGAGGCCGTCTAAAGAATAGCAGAGAATTCCAAACAGTAGTTTTACAAAATAGCGGTTAGCCTTCTCACTTCTATCTTCACACCTCTGATAGCATTCCCCCAAAGCAGAACATTGTCTCAGGTGATCACCAGTGACATCTAGCGGTTCCACAGCCACCAAGTGCCCCACCTACTAACCTGGACGCTGTCCTCTTGGTCTGCAGGCAAGGGGTGAGCTAGTCTTAAATCCCCACCTGTTGCCTGTGTTCTTGGACCACTCATGATGCTACTTATGTTAGTGAGGGTCCTGTGAAGTGCAGACACCAATGCAGTATTACATGTGTAAGATATTATTGGAGGAAACACCTGCAAGAAAAAATGGGGAAGGAGCCAAAATGTGGAAGAGCCATCAAATCTCAATGGGTGCCTGCATCCCAGTGAGGAAGAGAGAATGAAGGTTGGCTGAAGGCCTCCTAGACCCAGGGCAGAGGAAGGAATGTGCAGGGAGGGTGTCCAGGAGCCTGGAGCCCAAGTCAGCCTACAGAGGAGCAATGGTCCTGCCCTAGTTGCGCTGCTGTTCCCAATCTGTGACGGGAAGAAGCTTGTGAAGAGCGAGGTCCCTGAACAAATGAGGCATCAGAGTTGAGAGCCCAGCAGCGAGACCACCAGTCAGTTATACCCCCCAGGCTTGGGTCTGGGTGCTTGTTCTCATGCTGCCACCTGGTCTAGTGGAGGGAGAAAATGATGAGAGGAAAAGGAAGACCTGCTGGAGCAGCACCTTTAGCAGACAAGAAGGAACGAGGTCGTGTGGACAGCTGACATTTCTCTTGGCTCTGGTCTGAGTCCCTTTGGGCCTGCTCTGTTCTTAGTCCCATGGGGGAATCAAGGTGTTGTGATTGCTTTACCCATCTGTTTCATCCTCTTCAAGTTAATCTCCCTCTCTCTCTCTCTCTCTCTCTCTCTCTCTCTCTCTCTCTTTACTATCTAACATAGTGGTTTTAAATATTTATGCATTAGTGAATGAATGAGTCAACAAATAAAATGAACTGTGGGCTTGGAACGTTAATGAAACTCTCATGTGCTTATGAAATGTGCATTTTAAATAGCCACCTCTAAAAAAAATAACAAATAAAACAGAAATAAATAAATAACCATCTCTGTTAGCATGTAAAAAGAATTTCTCAAATTTAAACACCAGATCTAGTGTATTACATAACTGCTGAGATGTCACTTAATTGCATATGTGGTGGGCTGCAGATGTGTTTTTATTTATTTACTTATTTATTTATTTATTTATTTTTTATATACATATATATGTATATACGGGTGTGTACATTTATTATTATTATTATTATTATTATTACGCAGAGGAAGGGAAGGGAGAGAGAGAATTATTGATCAGCTGCCTCCTGCATGCTGCACACTGGGGATTGAGCCTGCAACCCCTGGCATGTGCCGAATCCGGTAATCAACTGTGATCTCCTGGTTGATAGGTGGATGCTCAGCCACAGAACCATGCCAGCTGGGCTGAACATGTGTTTTTAAATAGGATGCTCACCTGTTTGCTCATCCCATCCGGGGAGAACTGGGAAAGGGTCAGCCACCCATGAGAAGCAAAGTCCTGCTGCAGCCCAGCCCTAAATAAGGGAGCCTCCCGGAGGGTAGAGGAAAGTAGGACGGAGGTTCAAGGAGCAAGAAGGGGCTGCCTTAGGGGCGATCTGCCTGCTACCTCTGTCACCATAGTGATGGCCAGAATAACTGGTCCATCTGGTGAGTTCTGTCCTTCCTCCTGCCCACTGGAGCTGGGGGCAGAGGGGAAGGGCTGGGCTAGCCTCCGGGGCCTCCAGAGAAGACTTGTGTCTACAGTGTCATTGCTAAGGCGAGATCCCACTTCTTGGCTCGGGTATCTGACCTGCCTCCTCCCCTGGTGCCTGGTGCCCCAGTGCCTGGGCCTAGAAGTCTTTCAGCCCAGAAGTCTTTCTCATTCTGCCAGCCATATGCCTCTCCCCACCCAACTGCCCAGTTCCCATGTGTTCCCGGCATTGTAATCAGTTAGTCCCAGCTTCTCCTCCACATTTATCAGTCAGGGAACATTTGTCAGTTTAGAAAAATAATTTTGAGACTTTTGGAGGTGACATTTACCCTTTTAGAGTGGAATCTTACCTGCTGTGACGAAACAGTACTCGGCACCATGGGCAGCCTGTGCTCGCCTCCTGCCGGACATGGCTCAGTATCACCCAGACACTGCTCTAGCTTCCTCTCTCCCGGCCTCTTCCCTCTCCAATTCCAGGAAGGGCAAATAGACACAAGTGATGAATGGGCTCTTTGGGTGATTTAAATAGTCATTATTATTGTACAAGAACAATTTCATACTCTTTGTGGAACCCTTGAAGGAACGCTCAGTTGCCTAGCATCGTTTTCAACGATGTAGGTAAAGTCATCTCTGATTCAAAAGGGAATATTTAAAAAATAACTACTGGGGCTGTCCGAGGGGCGATATGTCGCAAGAGGAACATGCTGCAGGTGTGGGCTCAGGTCCCAGCTCTGCCGCTCAGCTGTGATCTTGAGCACAAAGGACCTAAGCTTCCAGTTCCTGAAATGTCAACTAGTCATCACACTGTTATAACACCTTGCAGGACCACCTGTGTGACATATGTGGCATGTGTCAGCTCCCTTCCCCTTCCCAGGTGTGGTCTGTTCTCACATGTGTGCAATTCTGAAGGAACTCATGGGAGAGATGGACCAGTGCAGCCCATGGCCATGGGAAAATCTCAAGAGGAGGAGCCATTTGACTGGACCTTAGTGGTTGAAAGGTTTTGTTGACTGTTTGAGGGCTAAATCTTCCCGTTTCCCGTTTTCCCCAGTGGATTTATTTACTTGGGAGATAAAAATGGCCAAAGAGTAGGTACACAAAAACTCATACCCACAGTCCCTTCTGCAACTGCCCAGGTGGTGTGACAGGGAGGACTTGGGACTGTGGCCAACAGCCCTGGGGTAGTGAGTGTGGTGAAGGGGGAGCCCCAGTCCAGAAAACTCATTTCAAAGTGTCAGAGCTAAAAGGATGTCGCCTCCATGAGTGGTTTCTTCAAGCTGGTCTGCTGCCTCACTTGCTCACTAGGGTTGACCCCCTCCTTAAGCCCATGTCTGCCCTCTGAGGCCTATTCCCCTCTGCCCTGTCTGAGGTTGGGGACAGAGCAGGAAGGGTAGGTAGGGCATTGTACAATCGCCCTGCCCACTCTCCCCACATCCTCCGTGACGCCACCTCCTGTGGCAGCAGGTTCTTAGTGAACATTTGTTCTGGCAGGGTGCTCTGGTAACCTACCCTCATCCCTTCCACACACCTGCCCATTTGCATCTCTTTCTCACAAATCTCAGTGCACCTGCTGCCCCCTCACCCATCACCTAGACCAGTGATGGCAAACCTATGACACGGGTGTCAGAGGTGACAGGCGAACTCATTTTTTTGGTTGATTTTTCTTTGTTAAATGGCATTTAAATATATAAAATAAATATCAAAAATATAAGTCTTTGTTTTACTATGGTTGCAAATATAAAAAAATTTCTATATGTGACATGGCACCAGAGTTAAGTTAGGGTTTTTCAAAATGCTGACATGCCGAGCTCAAAAGGTTCGCCATCACTGACCCAGACCCTGTGCTCTCCGTTTACCCCAGGTCGGGGTTTACTCGGTAGCTGCCACCACTGCCCATTGTCCCACAGAACAGCTTTCCTGCTTCCTGGCCAGCAACTCCTCCTGGGAACGCACCTTTTCCTTCCGGGCCTGGCGGGGGAGGAGGGGGGGGGGGGCGGGCAGTGAAGGGATGGGTGGAGAGGGATCGAGGGTCAGTGCTACCCTGGGCGTCCTAACCCCACTGTTGGTCCTACTGCAGGTGACACGCTTTCTGGGACTGAGGACATATGAGAGGCCCAGAGCCATAACGCCTGTGTGTGACAGAGTTGGACATGGCTGGTGGCTTCCTTGTACCCCCAGGGCCTTTCCCTGGTCTTTCTGCACCTTCAGTTCCCTGGGAGCACGTATCCTGGGCCTGCCATGGGGTGAGATACTGCAGCTTCTGACCCTGCCAGGAGGTGGGTCTAGAGAGCATTGGCCTCACCCGGGGTACTTATCAAGCCTACAGCGTGGGACACAGTTAACAAGGATGGTCAGTGCTCACTATGGGGTTGATTTACTCTGAACTATTCCTCACGTCACCTGCATGCCACTGCTCACCTCCTTAGACACTCCTCTCTTATTTCACCTGGAAATCTGACCACTTCCGGGTCCCTTCTTCCTCTAGGCAGCAGCAAAGACCCAACTCCCACCAGACCCACTGTTTGCAGGAATTTGCACAGTAAAGGTGCTAAGTAAAGGTGCTAAACCCTTCGTGACTCAATGTCCTTCACTCCACAGCACAGACACATCTAAGGTGGGGCTGGGTCCAGGATCATCTGGACGGTACCCACTGGTGCCCCGGTCCCTAGCCTTCCAGCTCCACTTCTCCCCCCATTTTCTTTCAGGAGCAGCCACACCACTTTGGAGATCCCCAATGTGCTAGCTGGTTTACTCACGTCTCAATCCCAGCTGGGGATTAAGGTCCTATCTCTCCCACCAGGCACCTGGCCCAGAGCAAAGTGTGGGGACATGGATGTGTATCTGTGTCAGTTGAGGATTCTAACATAAACTTTCCCCTATGATCTTGGTGGGGCACTGGAACTAGAAGTTGAGAGGTGCTCTGAGGAGGTGATACAGGAAACTAGAAGTCACAATATTCAATTTTGCAGAAGGGGCAGCTGGAGGAGGAGGCCATGTCCCGTTTCTCAGTCCCTCTCTGACGCTGTCCTAAGGTGCTGGATGTGAGGGAGGATGCAGTAGGTGCCCCGTGGGCCTGACCTCAGCTTGTCCTCACTGCCCTCTCCTGACCATCACTGGTCATGGGCTGGCCCCCCCTGGCTCTGTGGAAGGGCCTCCACCTGGGATCCTGGACACTGCAGAGTACCTGTAGTTTCCCCTTTCCAACCTTTGATGTTGAAATCTCAATCCCTCTCTCTCTCTCTCTCTCTCTCTCTCTCTCTCTCTCTCTCTTTCTCTCTCTCTCTCTCCCTATTTTTTAATTCTTCTTTTTGTCTTTTTTTGTGAAAAATTAAGATAAAATACTATATTAGTTTCAGGTGTTGGTAAGAGAATGAAAGTTCTCATCATAAGAAAAAAATTGCAAAAAAAAAAAAAGAGAAAAATTGCAACTATGCATGGTTACAGATGTTAACTAGACTTACTGTGATGACCATTTTACAATACGGTATATATACAAATATCAAATGTTTCTGTTTACTCCCGAAATGCTATCTTAACCTCTCTGTGAGAACCTTGTCCCTCCAAAATCATTCCAGACCACCAAGTACTATTGTGTGCAACACACACACACACACACACACACACACACACACACACGTCTTCTCTTCCTGAGCCAGGCCCTCCAAGAGCAGCAGGTCTGCACTCACCTGGGGTCTCTCTGCCCTGAGCCAAAGGGGAGCTCAACACCACCAAGGATACCATCAGAGCTGCCATCCAGGGGGCCCCAGTGACCTGTAGGACCACCATTCTGGAGCCAGGGAAAGGACGGCCGGCTGAGAGAATCCTGGTCACAGGTCACAGCAGCGCTCACTCCATGGGCCTCCCTCCTAAACTATTAGAGTTAATGAGCCAGGACAGCCTCCTGCATCCCCTGGGTGTGGCCAGATTCTAAAAAGGAACCAATTAGTAGGAATGGTCACTGCCAGGCAGAGGGTTGGGGTAAAACTCAGGATCCTCCAGGGATTAAGATTCACTGAAGACAATGTTAGAACAGGGATCCTTCCTGAGCCTCAAGGGGCTTGTTTATGCTTTCCTTGATCTGGAGCAGATACCAAGAATATCATTCCCCTCCATGGTGAGGGCAATTCCCTCGCAACCCCTGCCCCCCGCATGTTCTGGGAAGAAGTCCTAAGCAGTGTGTTAAAGATCCAGGGGGATTAGCCCCCCTACCTCAACACTCTGAGCACCATCCTTTCTTTGCATTTCAGTATTATTTTTTATAATTTTAAAATACCAAATCATTCTCCCAAACAAATTTACAGATGGTTCCTGGTAGGTGGTAAATATCCTCTTACCTAAATACAAAGCCTAAGGGACAAAATGAGTATGTTTCCAACAAAAAATTGTACCATAAAGATGTGGATACAGTAAACAAAACACTTAAAATTATTTAACTAGAGTTATCTATTTGAGCGAGGATGTGTTACAGGAAGGCAATCACACAGGTTTTGAGTGACATTTCCTGTCTGTCAGGCCTCTCTGGCTACTTCCTGGCTCTTTGAACATGGACCAGTTATGTAAACATCTGTGACTTAGTTTCCTCTCCTTTAGAATGGAGATGATTGTGGAGCCTATGTAACTGGTTTAATTGTAAATCTAATTGGGATAAACTCAGTATTTGTGATTCTCATAAAACAGAGCCTTGCACATAGGAAGATATCAAGAAATGTTTATTATAATACAAGACTAGTTCAAAGCAGAAAAACATTTGTTGGTTGTTGAATAAATATAACATAATTACTTTTAGTAAGTTCTATCACTTTGTTAATAAGTAACAGGCTTTTACTACACTTCTACACCAATTTATGATAAAATAAATAATTTATGAAGCAAAGAATAAACTTAACATTCAGTGGAAAAATATTAGAGAAAGACATGAAATAAAAGGATAATTAGAAATAAAGTAATTTAAAATTTTACATTTTGATTATATGTCTGGAAACATCCATCCATCATCAAATTCCTCCAAAATTATCAAAGGTATAAAATAATAAATGTAATACATTTGATAACAATAAAATGAATTCCTATATGATACTAAGAATCAACATAAAATTATAAAGATAATTATCTATTCGGAACAGTAATTAGACATAAAAAATACTCAAGGGTCCACTTCAATAACATATTTCCAACCCCCCCCGCCCCCCCATTAAAAGGAAGGTGATCATAAAGTCTCCTTTTAGGGTTCTGCTTCGAACCTCCCATCTCAATGCAGGCCCTGACAGCCCTCTCACCTCCTTTCCCAGCAGAGCCAGCATCTTTTTGCCCATAGAGGTGCCCCTTCCCAGGTTGTCTGATTGGCTGAGCCCCATTATGCTGACTTCTCTCCCCCTCCTCCCTCCACAGAGGAGGGAAGTAAGTGCAGGAGTCAGCTCCTCCCTGCCCTTCCCTGCCTCCTCTCCTCACTGTCTGGCTCCTGCGGCCACAGCAGATGCTCCAGGAATAGTAAGGAAAAGAAGACAAGCCTGCCCTGCCCTGAGTGAGGAGGGTTGAAGGAAGCGGTGCAGGCCTGTGGTCGCAGGAGTCACGGTTGATTTGCCACATCCCCTGGCCACCCTCACTTCATTGCTCCATCCTTTCTGCATAGTAGGAAGGAGAGTGAGAAGCTAGGAAACTTCCTGGGTCAGTGGGAAGGGGACACTGAGACAGAAAATTAAACAAGGCAAACAATTTGAACCACTACAGCCAGCTAATGAACTGCAAGACCTTATCTTCTCTAACCAAGGACACTCCCCTCCCTAATTGGAGAGGACATAGCTTAAATCACCCTGGCCAGGGAAAATAGAGAACAAAGGCCCAACTAGTGCCATTATTGCCAGCTAATCCCAAGGACAGATGAAGCTGGGGTGCAAATAACAAAAATCCGTTACAGCCAGATGACCCAAGATAAAAGTAAAATAGTAAAGCCGACTGAAAGGGCGAGGGCTATGCCCTCCATCTTGCCCCGTATCCTCCATGTTGGGGCAGTAGCCATGTGCTCAGGAAGGTACCTTCTTCCCGGAGGCCCAGGCCTCTGCTGGCCATGCCCGGGATTTCTTTAAACTGACCAATGACAATCAAAGGACTTGTGCGCCATAGTCTGTGTAACAAGACCCGGCTTGCGCCTGGCCAATCGGCAAGGCCCACAGTCAGCTCTCCTCCCCTCACTCCACCTCCTATTAAAAACCCTGTTTTTTCTCACTGCGGTCTCTCTCTATCCTCTTGCCATTGCATCGGAAGAGGCTGGGAGCCAGACCCGGGTCTGTAATAATAATAAAGGACTCTCTGCTTTTGCATCGGACTTGGCTGGCTCCCTGATGGTCTATTGGGGATCTTGAAATCTGGGCATAACACCGACCAAAGAATAATCCCAAACTCCCTATAGGCTCATTTTGATGTATCAACATATTAAAAACGCACCTGGAAAGCTGATGAATATTTCACTGGAACCCTCCCCTATGATTGTCACTGTTAGGTTAGGTGGCTCAGGAGGCGGCACAAGAAATAGAGTCCAGTGAATCAGAAAAGAAAAGAAAGGAAAGGAAAGTTTATTTCTGCGTCCCCGGGAGACCCACGTACCCCCAAAGACAGGGCATGTGGATTCACACCAACATGGAGGGGGGCGCTTTTTTATACTGCGGTTGGGTGAGGGGCGGGGACATGAGCTGAGGTATTCAGTTGAGGAAGCTTCAGCTGCAGAGGGGTCAGCAAGGTATTCAGGAATGAGTCAGCATCTGTGTGGGGGTATGTGGATTCAGGGAGAAGAAGCCGGTATCTGTGTCTGGCACGTTGATCTGTGAGAAATTCCAGGGGGAGTCCATTGTCTCATCACATGTCTGCATGTATCCGATCCTGGGCTCTCTCCGACCTAACATCCCGGCCTTTTGGTGATAAGGGATGGCGACTCTTTCTGACTGCTTCCAGCTGAACATGGACGACGAGGGGGGGTGGTGGTTAAAGGCCAGGGTTAGGCAGAGGCAGGTCGGAGGGGAGCCGAGTGGAGGGATGGAGCAGGAGCTGATTCACAGTCACCCGTGACATCTCCGTGATCCAGGAGCGGATGAACTTGAGGAGGCAGGGGGCTAGAAGAAAAAAGACACAGATGAGAATCAGGGGCCCTACCATGGGTAGGACCCAGGTAGCTAAGGGGCTTTGGAACCAGCCGAAAGGAGAGTTGTCCTGGAAGTGTCTTGCATGTAGTTCTTCACTCAGCTTAGTCAGGGTCTGTACGTTTTGCTCTACTACTCCGGCCTCGATGTAATTAACAGCATTCTTCCTGAAGGAATATGCAGGTTCCTCCTCTTTCTGCAGTCAGAAGGTCTGAGTTGCGCTGGTTCTGTAGGGCTACTTGGGCTACTGATGTCACTTGCTGCTGTAGGGAGGCTAAAAGAGGCAGTAGTAGACTCCAGGGCTAACTGGAGCTTGTCATTGAAATCCTGAGCAGTGACCAAACTGTTCCCGAGGGCCCCCCCGTGAGGCCTACTGAGGCAGTGATACTCACCCCTAACATGACAGGGAGAAAGACAGCCCGGCGTGTCCGGGGGTGGGATGGAGGGAGCAGCCAGGCCAGCTCCCACTCTCCATACAAGGTTAGTTGGGGAACTACTGTGACCACGAAGCAAGGCCCGGGGTCAGAGGAGTTCATGCAGTTGCTTAAGGTGCTGTTGCACCAAAAGAAGGTACCTGGGCTGGCCTTGGTGAGACTGAATGCGGTGTGGTTTCGGGTACAGTTCTAAATGACTTGTCCCCCAGTTACTGGATTACTGGTCTGGTAGCATATCTGTGGGGGCAGGGTGGGCTCTGGAGTTTCGGGTTCCCAAAGGGGAATGCCAGCCACAGGAGGCTGACATTCACCCTTCCCTTGGGTTCTTGGAGAAGTCGTGAGTGGGACAGCAGCCAGCTGTCTGGGTTTCGCTGCCGGGTGACTTGTTTGCCGTTCTGGTAGTAGGTTTCACAGACCTTGAACCTCCACACAAGAGGGTGGGGGCGTGTGTAGGTTGCTCAGGGCCTGGAGGAGAAGGAGGAGGGGAGGGCAGTTAAGGCAGACGTTAGCGGGGCCCAATACATCACATTTATAGAAGTCATGCTGCTCTGGGGTCCTCTTGAGTCTGGAGAGGCGGTGCCAGGACAGGTCTCTGGAGAGGCAGTGACAGGACAGGTCGTCAAGCTGGGGTCACCAAGCAGCTTGGCCGCAGTGGGGGCTGTGAGGATTATAGTGTGAAGTCCCGTCCACCTAGGCTCCAAGGCTTGTGGATGTAGGTTCTTAAGGAGGACCGAGTCACCAGGGTGAAGGGCTGGTCCTTGGGAGTCCTGGTCAGTTGGCTCTGGCTTGAGAAAAAACCTGTTCTCATGTTCTCGGAGCAATTGCCTGGGTCAAGACAGATATGGGAGATACGTACCCAGGGGAGGGGGATCAGTAAGGAGATGGTGGTTGAGCAAGAAGGGTCAAAAGGGCTCAGGAAAGTGGGGCTCCTTGGTGTAGCCCGGACTTCTGGTCGGGGCCATGGGCAGGAGGTCCGGCCAGGAGCTGCGAATTTCTAGAGAGAGTTTAGTTAGATGGTCCAATAGGTTGGAATAGAGTGGCTATGATGAGAGTTCGAGTCAGTGACAGACAAATCCAGCAGGATGTGGAGGAGGAGGGATTGATGTTGGAGAGTAGATGGAAAGTTGTGTTGATGAGGGTGGGCATAGGAGGAGGTCCAGGGTTTGTAAGTAGAGAGTGACACTAGAGGATTTCCCATCCCAGACAGTAGAATTGATGACTCCCTCATCATTCCGTATCTGTTTCCCCTGAAAATATGAAAAACCTGAGAAAAATTGGAGGGTCGCTTGCCAGGTAAGAGCCTGTGAGGAATGATGAGTCATCTGGTCCTGGATGGTGTCGGAGAATCTTCTTCGGAGATGGTGGGAGGCACTCGGTGAGCCTGAGAGAGGTAGGTATTGCAGTGAAAGTGGGAGGAAATGTTAGAATACGCTGCTATCCAAGGGAAAATGGAAGGAGCAGTGGAAGCCAGGGACCTGGAGGCTGGAGAAAAGGCGGGGAGGGGGAGGGAGCAGGTCGTGCAGCCTGTTCCCAGGCCTCTAGCCGCTTGGATTTTAAAACTGCCGCATTTTTCCTTTGGGAAGGGTGGAGGGGGATGGGTCGAGATTAGAGCAGTTTTCAGTTCAGAGGAGGAGACAGTGTGGAGGAGATAAAGAGATAAGGCATTCACAGCAGCGGAGACTGAGAGACTGAGCTAGGCGACTGTGGTCTGGGACAACTGGGCCCCATGACAGGACGCATGGCAGTGGGGAATCGGTGTCCCTGTAAAGGGAGGGGGCCAGGAGTGGAAGGAGCAGGGAAGCTGGAGTGGGGAGGCTGAAGGGCAGAGTGGCCGCTAGGATGGTGAGGATATCTCGTCCTAACAGGGGCACGGGGCATGAAGGCATGACTAAGAACGAGTGGGTTATAGGGCTATGGTGGAGGCAAGGAAGGGGTCCGGTGGCCAGAAGGCAGGTGGATTTGCCGTCAATACCCATGTCCGAGATCTTGGAAGGATAAAGGGGCCCTAAAAGGAGGGCAGGACAGAGAAGGTAGCCCCCGTATCGACCGGGAAGGTGACCCACTACCTTCATTGTGACCTGAGGCTCAGCGAGGGTGAGAGGGTGATTGGAGTCATCGAGGCTGAGCTTCTTCAGTCTTCAGCCAGTTTCAACATGGCCAGCGGTCATGGCCTGGAAGGGCGGCCCCACCATGCTGAGGCGTAGAAGGCCCTCCACTTTTCCAGGGCAGTCACTCTTCCAGTGACCATTTTGACCGCACGCTGGGCAGGGCTTGCCTGGAGCCCGGGACCAGGGGCACTGCTTTGCCCAGTGGCCTTCATCTCCGCATTTGAAGCATTCTCCGGTAGCGGCGTTCCTTTCGTTGCACCCCCACCGCTCACAGCCCCCTCAGGGCCATGGCGGCTGCCGTCAACCACAGGGCCACAACAAGGCGTGTCTGCAGGTCTACTCTCTGTGGAAGGCAGGCCTTCCTTTCTGACTGTGCCTGCTCCTCACGGGCATTAAGAACTTTCAAGGCCATTTTTCACTTGATCTCGGACCTGGGTTTGAGGACTAATAAAGACCTTAAAGGTCGGGTTTAGAGAGTGGGGGCATAGATTCAGCTATGCCCTCAGTCCCCACTGCTTCCCTCAGGGGTAGAATGGATGCAGAAATGGAAGAGGCTGTTCTGGAGCTAACGTTCTCAGGATTTGGGCTCTAGGGGAGAAGGAAGCTGCTTGTTAAAAGGGTCTGAAGGGAGTCCAGCTGCAACCTCTTGCAAAGGGAACTGGCAGGCCACCTGTGAATTTAAAGTGCTGGCAGTCATGGGGGAGGAGATTGGGCAGAGCGCACTGTGGAAGGCGGGCGGTTAGAATTTAGAGAGGGAGCTGCGTGGGGTACAGGTTACTAAGGCAGGCCTGTAAGGGGAGGGGAGAGCGCAGGAGAGGTGGCCTGGGTGGGCGTGGGAGAGGCACTGGAATTCTTTGATGGATGCAGTGGGGTTGGTGGAGAAAGACACCAGGTGCTTTTCAATTGCGGTTTCAAGTCGAAACCTCCCAGGGGCGGGGCAGAGGGGAGGACAGAAGGAAGGTAGAGCCTACGGACGGAGGGACGCGGAGGGACGCGCGTGTGCCTACTGGGGAAGCAGGCAGGTCGGGGCGGAGTTTCCAGCAGTGGCTATGGCGTTAGCGGCTGCGGCAGTGCGAGGACGGACTGACTGCGAGGCGGAGGAGTGCAGGGGCATGGGGTTGTAAAAGGCGGTTTGAGTTTCCAGCCGCCATGGGGGAGGGCGGAAGAGGGGAGGATCAGGAGGCGGTGGAGAAGGCGTGGCTGGAGGAGAGTCCAGCAGGGAGGGAGGAGGGGAGAGTGTGGATGGACAGGGGCTTATGCCGGCGGGAGAGCGGGCGGCTTTCGCTGGGGGAATTTGCGGTGGTCTGGTCTCCAGTGGAGGGAGGGGTGGGAGAACGCGGAGATGATGGCGGTGCCGTTGCCGCCACACACACAGCACATGAACCTACCCCCACACACATACACCACACACACCGCGGCCTCGGTGGTGCACGGTGGGGGAAGCGCAGGGACAGCCCGGAGGGAGGAGGAAGGACAGAGCGAGGAGAGATGGCGGAAGGAACTTTGGGGGAGGGACGGGGAACGCAGAGAGATGGAGAGAGGCTGAGAGAGAGACTGAGAGAGAGAGAGACTTGGACACATTTCCCAGTTTGCTGGCAGAAATTACTGAGATCGGTGCGACGGTAAAGTCAGGGTCCCATTTTCAGACTGAGGCCATGCTACGTTTCAGAAAAAGGATGCAGGTCCGGGACAGGCCCCGTGTTTAGCCAGATCGGCGAGCTGGCACCCTAGAGGTGTGCTCAGGTCAGATTTGGAATTTGGATTCCCCGTGCTCGATACCCGTGGCCTGTAGCGGGGCTAAAGGCTGGCGTCCCAGCGGTTTAATCCACGCTACGGACAGACAGAGGGACCATGTGTGGGGTAGAGGCGTCCCTCTACCTTCCCAGGTCTGAAGGAGCCTTCCTGGAAGGTTCCGGAGAGGCACTCCCTGACACGGCCGCGTTTTACGGACAGAGATGCCGGCGGGCGGGCGGCCACATGGGACCGGCACGGGGGCGGGGCGGGACTCACCGCTGATGCTGCCAAACTGGGAAAAGTTGCTGAGCTGAAGAGATGAGGTCCTGATGGGTCCAGAGCCACGAGGAGGGAGAGGCGGGCACCCCGAGCCGCGGAGGGACAGCCAAATGGAGTGCTCGAGCCACCCGGGTTTCAAGGCACCAAATGTTAGGTTAGGTGGCTCAGGAGGCGGCGCAAGAAATAGAGAGTCCAGTGAATCAGAAAAGAAAAGAAAGGAAAGTTTATTTCTGCGTCCCCGGGAGACCCACGTACCCCCAAAGACAGGGCACGTGGATTCACACCAACATGGAGGGGGGCACTTTTTTATACTGCGGTTGGGTGAGGGGCGGGGACATGAGCTGAGGTATTCAGTTGAGGAAGCTTCAGCTACAGAGGGGTCAGCAAGGTATTCAGGAATGAGTCAGCATCTGTGTGGGGGTATGTGGATTCAGGGAGAAGAAGCCGGTATCTGTGTCTGGCACGTTGATCTGTGAGAAATTCCAGATCATGTGATGAGACAATGGACTAACAGTCGCCTGCAGGAAAAAAGATAAAAAATAAACCAAGACAAAGACCCAGTGCAGTTCACTCTAGAGCACGCCCATGCCCCTTCGCAGGCATGAAGTTTTGACCTCCTCCTAAACTCTAAGGGTCCCCAGGAGACTTGCTGCCAGAGGAGCAGTGGGCAGCGGGATCTCATCCTGGGCTCACCCCCTGACCCTGTCTCCAAGGCCCGCTTTCTCTCACTTACCAGTGAGCTAACAGCAGCCCTGCCTTAGCTACTTCTTTTTAGGCCGGAGAGAGCCCAGGATCGGATACATGCAGATAATCGACTCCCCCTGGCATTTCTAACAGATCAGCGTGCCAGACACAGATACTGGCTTCTCCCTGAATCAACAGGACCCCCACACAGATACTGACTCCTTCCTGAATACCTTGCTGACCCCCTGCAGTGGAAACTTCCTCAGCTGAATACCTCAGCTCATGTCCCTGCCCCTCACCCAACCGCAGTATAAAAAAAGCGCCCCCTCCCTGTTGGCATGAATCACGTGCCCTGTCTTTGGGGGTACGTGGGTCTCCCGGGGACGCAGAATAAATTTTCCTTCCTTCCTTCCTTCCTTCCTTCCTTCCTTCCTTCCTTCCTTCCTTTTCTGATCAACTCTCTTTACTTCCTTCGCCGCCTCCTGAGCCACCTAACCTAACACTTCTTTCTTCTGTTTCTAGTGTTAACGCAAAAACATTCAAGAATGTTAAGAATTTTTGTGAGTTAATTTGATCCAAACTGTCAACAATTGTGAGGAAGCAGAATCTCAACGGATTGGGATAATGCTCCAGAGAATGGCGGTTTTTCACCTTGTTTTATAGACATAAGTGGGATACATGAAATCCATTGGTGATAGGTTAGGAAGGGGGCAGAAAGCAAAGCGGGGAAACCTCTGGGATTGGATAAAAAGTAAAATGATAGACACATACTTCTTTTACTTAGGTGAGTGCAGGATAGTTAATAAACAATTAACATGATAACAATAACAATGAAAGAATTTATGGTCTCTGGTGCATTTGATTGTGCCCTCAGGGGTCCAGAAAAAGGGAAGTTACAAGTTACCCAGACATTTCATAGTTATGTTTTTGTAGATGCAAAAAGACAATAGGCTCAGTTAAATGGACCTTGTTAGTGAAGATACTGGCCTAGGACATAACTACCCACCATAACTGCTTTTAGTTAAATTTCAGACCATCCTTTGTGGTTGCTTCAGGTCTTTAAGTTTGCAAGACCACCATGCAGGCCTTTCCTGAGCTTGTCAGGTTCCCATGTTATTGGTTTTCTTTGTGAACGGTGACGCTGAGATGAGCTCGGCGTGCAGGGTTGAGTTTAGAGAAGCAGAGGGCTATTGCTAGTCAGGCAAGTAGCAAAGCCCCCAAAGCTCTCATGGCTTTTATTTGGGGAGTACAGCAAATAACAATGGAGTACAGCAAGTGACAATGATTAACAGGCATGCTTATGAGGTCATTTGAGCTAAGTTATACATTAAACTATTAATTTCCTATGTTATACAAAGACCCTTTCCACCTGCAGCAGTGTACCCTCCCTTAAACTTTCCATGCCCTCATGGACTATTTATCACCTCAAGGAAAGTTCTGCCTCTGAACAATAAGTCTTGCTTGCAAGACTTTGTTCTGATGTGGCCTGCTTGCAGGCTCCCGCCTTTTCTTGGCAGAACGTCCTCTTCTAGTTAACTTTTCATTCCACTTGTCCAGCTACAGTTTCCCCCTTTTCAGTTTTGCTGCAGGTTTGAATCATGACAGAGAAGATAGCAAAGCTGTTTCATTATAAGGTACAGGGGTGACACATAAACCAGTATGGTTCCAATCACACTTTAACTGTAATTGCCTTTGCAGGCTAACAATTTGGTCCCCTAATAAAACTACTGATTGTTCAAGATCGGCTAATTGTTCATTGATTTCACTATCAATTTTCCGTTGAGAACTCCATAACCGTTCTGAATCTTTATGCCAGTCTTGAACAAAAGTAGCAGTTTGGACTGATCCCTGTAATGCCACCCCAGCTGCTGCAGCTGTTGCTATTAACCCAAGAATTACAGTGATTAGCATGCCAATAAACCTTTTTGACCTCTTCAGTATTCCTTCCGCAATGGCTTGGAGAGCTCTAGCTAGAGAACTTCCTGCCATCGTCAATCCATCTGTACAGGTAACCATACTCCTGTTCTGGCTCGCAATAGATACAAGTTCTCTCTACTGTGATTAAAAGGTACAGAGTTATTTACACAAGTTAATAAGGTACAATTAAAACAAGATATTTCCCCAGTAGTTTGATTCCATTGGACTGGTCCTTTCAAGGATTAGTGGTGTTTTTAGCCACACTCAACCAGGCTTGATTATCCAATTGCAGACAATGATCACCCAGTCCCAGATACACAGGCATTCTGACAACTCCTGTCGAATAGTTGTTCATTCTTGTTCCTTCTTCTTCTGGTTTCATAGGCCCACGATCATCAAAAGGTCCAGGCATCCAATTAGAGTCATTAGTATATATAGGTACAGTCACACCTGTCTAAGATACCCCTCTCATTAGCGGAGGATTTGGGATGTAAGCTCAATAAGTATAGTTCAGCCCTGCTGGGTAGTGAGGATAGCCAGCATAGCCACAAATAATGTAGAGGGAGTACAGGGCCTTCCATGGGCAGTCACAAGATGTTCCCCTTCCTGTCATAGGCGCTTCACCTGTCCCCATGTAGGTGGAGGGGTGTTTCGGGTGCGAGACAACGGCACGCGAATTGTTTGTCCTCCCTGGATGGTTAGTTGCGCAAACTGGTCTTCCAGTCCCGCTTCGTCACACTTCCTCTTGCTCGCCATGCCTTAATTTGATTCTTTTATCAGGAATCCAGAACTTCTTGGTTCCTGTGGAAACATAAGCATAACCTCGACCCCACCTTAAAACGGTAGCTGGGCACCATTGATTAGTTGTGACATCTTGGTACATGATAGGTTGTTCTACCGGGACCTCCTTTTTATGTCCCAAATGTGTCTCAGCAGCTGACACTGCATCTGTATTCAAATTTAAAAAATTTAAAGTAAATAGAGCTCTTAATAATCTTCGTCGGGGAGTCTGGCCTAATACCAGCTCTTCTCCCCCTTTTAGTTTTTGCAGTATTTCCTTAAGGGTGGGGTTCTTTCGCTCAATAATTGCTTGACCTGTGCTGTTTCCAGGAATTCCTGTAATATGTTTAATATCAAACTGTTGGAAAAAATGTTGACAGTTACCTGATAAATATGCTGAGCCATTGTCAGTTTTAATGGCTCGGGGTTTGCCCATTACAGCAAAGGCTTTAATGCTGGATTTGGAATTCCAGGTTGTAAAGGTCCTATAGGCTCAATAATCTCATTAATCCCGTTTTAAATCAGTAAGCATCCTCCATTTACCTGATTTTTTCTTTATAACAAAGATAGGGGAATTCCATGGACTAGAGCTAGTTTCAATATGCCCTAGTTGTATCTGTTCTTTAATAATGATTTGAAGTGCTTCTAACTTCTCTCTTGTTAGAGGCCACTGCTCTACCTATACTGGTTTAGTTGTTTTCCATTTTAATGGTAGGGCAAAGCACTTTGGAGTGGCCCCCTTTATAAATTTTGATCCTGAACATTGGTGCCAGCACCAGCTTGAAAAATCATTTGTCTATGGCCTTTTTGTAGAGAAGGTATAGTAATTGTAGCCCCCCATTGTTGTAAAAGATCTCGTCCCCACAAAGACAGGGCAATGGAGGCCACATATGGCTGTGTTTGGCCCTTTTGTCCTTCAGGCCCCTGGCATTCAAGTACATTAGAGCTTTGTAAAATCTCAGTGAGGTTTACAACCTGTAAAGGTTGTATTCACCTTGTGCACGGGCCAAGACTGAGGCCAGTGCAAAGTAGAAATTATAGTCACATCAGCCCCAGAACCCACCAGACTGATAATTTTTATTCCCTCCGGGAACATTACTGTAAAAATTGAGGTCGTTGGCCTCCTAAGACTGTATGCTAAAAAACCTTTTTTCCTGTGCTACCAAATCCCCTAGTTCGTTTAACTGGTGCTGTATGCCCTATTTGTTTATAGGGAAGTAATAATAACTGTGCCATTTTTTCTCCAGCCTTTATATTTATAATACTAGAAGCAAACATCATAACTAATATTTCTCCTTTATAATCTGCATTAATAACTCCAGGAGCATGTTTAGCTTTTCCTTGTGGGACCTTTACCTTTAGACAATCCCTTTTTTATATGTCCCACTTTCCCACATCCATAGCATTTAATAGGATGGGGAATTGCAGTTTTTAATGCATTAGCAAGAAGATTATTATTATTATTAGTTATTTATATAAGATTTTAATAATATTATTATTATTATATTAGTATTATTTGTATAATTTTAGAAAATGATTGGGCCCGGGTGCCAGCCTCCTCTATTTTTGACCAAGCCTTTAAGCAACAAGCTTTAATCTGTGCCATAACAGCATCCTCTAACAGCACCTGTTGCTGTAAGCTAATATGTGTCCCAGTTCCTGTTAACTGGTCAAAATTAGATCCAGGTGGGTTTTGTTGGGCGTTAATCATCGCCAATCTCCTGGCTTCTTCCCACCACCAGGATTTAAATTGCAGATATTGCCCTGGGGCTAATACTGCCTTAGCTATAGGACCCCAATCATATGGAATTAATTTATAACCTGTATAAATTAATTAATATATAAAAATTAATAACATATAGTTATATTTTATATAATAATATTATAATTAATAATATATAAATAAATTAATTTATAACCTGTATAAATTTATAATCTGTATAAAAAGCTTGTATTATTCCTACTGTATATGGGGCATTAGCCCCGTAATTAGCAACTGATTCTTTTAATACTTTTATCACTCTTAACTCTACATGTTGTACCCATGAGGGTATTGAGCATTAGCAGCTCTTTGTGTCCTCAGAAGGGGGGTGGAGGCTCAGCCGCTAACGCCGGATTAATGGCTAGTGCCGTCTTACTTTCATTTTTCCGCAGCGGTGCAGCCAACTCCTGAGGGCTTTTATTCTCTTTCTTTTCCTTACTACTGTAAGTAATAACTCTTTTAGACTCCACAAAAGCTCCTTCATCTCCGTGTCCCTTCTCGCCACCCTTCTTTTCCTTAACTTAGGGCGAGAGTGAAAATCATCATCCGTCTCAGCGGAAAATGAATCATCCAGCTCTGAATCGCTGGCTGAGGTTATTCTTTCATAACCTCCTAATTCATTTTGACAGCTAGTTTTCTGTCCCTTTCTTGACTCCCTCGGTTCTGTGACTGCAACTGGGAGTGGCTCAGGGGGTAGCAATTTCTCAGGAGGGAGAGGCTCAGGACTTAAACACTTAGCTCCTGGTGCAGCACTTCGCGACCTCAAAGAAACTTCTTCATAATCTTCAGAATCAGACTGAAAAGGCTGTAAAGCTAACGTTACTAAATTAAAAATAGCCCATACATCAGCCTCTATAGCATTTCCCTGTTGATGAGCCCGCCTTAATGACTTTCCAACTGTTTCCACAACTTAAGATTTAACTGCTGTTTTCCTTCTGGGTGAAACCAATAACAGTGCTGCTGAATTACTTTAAACAATTTTTTAAAAGCCTCATCCTTCACTTTTACCCCTGACCTCTTTAATAATGATCGCAAGGCAGCGATATATTGACTCTGCAATGACGGGTTATTCCCCATGACTCTGCTTCTATTACCGAAAGTTCCGCGTACTCTGCGCTGGCATCTCCCTTTCTGTCCTGCCCGATCCCAATTATTCACCTTCGGGTCCCTGTTCGGGAGCCAGATATTGGTGTTCTTTGTGAACGGTGACGCTGAGATGAGCTCGGCGTGCAGGATTGAGTTTAGAGAAGCAGAGGGCTATTGCTAGTCAGGCAAGTAGCAAAGCCCCCAAAGCTCTCATGGCTTTTATTTGGGGAGCACAGCAAATAACAATGGAGTACAGCAAGTAGCAATGATTAACAGGCATGCTTATGAGGTCATCAGAGCTAAGTTATACATTAAACTACTAATTTCCTATGTTATACAAAGACCCTTTCCACCTGCAGCAGTGTACCCTCCCTTAAACTTTCCATGCCCTCATGGACTATTTATCACCTCAAGGAAAGTTCTGCCTCTGAACAATAAGTCTTGCTTGCAAGACTTTGTTCTGATGTGGCCTGCTTGCAGGCTCCCGCCTTTTCTTGGCAGAACGTCCTCTTCTAGTTAACTTCTCATTCCACTTGTCCAGCTACACACGTGGCCTTTTTTTCATCCACTCTAGGGAGCCAAAGCCAAGTGCCACCTAGGCTCTCTCCTGTTGCTTCTTCTCCCCCAAGTCCTTCCTTTGTTTCACTGCCCCCAGCTTTAATAAATGTCCTCGCAAAAGCTCCTGGACTCATTTCAT
Organism: Myotis lucifugus; assembly: GCF_000147115.1. Taxonomy (NCBI): domain Eukaryota; kingdom Metazoa; phylum Chordata; class Mammalia; order Chiroptera; family Vespertilionidae; genus Myotis; species Myotis lucifugus. The sequence continues at coordinate 53,388 of NW_005872321.1, read as the reverse complement.
GAAATCTTTGCTACACCAAGTCAGGTAACACTGCATCAGCAATTGGCAACCTTCTCTATCTCATGGCACACACCAAATAATGACTGAAATTGTGCAACACACACTGCAGGCCAGCCTGAGGCAGACCCGCTCTGTGTCAGCCCCTGTCCTGTAACACACAGGCCCCTCTACATATCCTTCTGAGTCAGTCACACCCGTCTGCACCTTCAGCCTCCACTCTCCTGGAAATGAGGGGAGCTGGTCCCAGATGCAGGGCATGATTTGGGTGGGAGCTGTGACAGGGGAGCGTGGCACTGGGCGCTGACTGGGGCAGGGGTGGGGGCAAACAAGATGCAGGAGCTGCTCATGAGCAGGGAGAGAGGCAGCTCAGTGGGTGTCACATCTGCTGAGCCCTCAGCCTGTGCCTCGGGGGGTCTCACTCTGCATCAGCGATTTGCACTTTTCCATCTCATGGCGCACACACTAATGAATGCAATTCTGCAGCTCACCAAAAATATAGTGTACTTTTCCAATCTGATTCTTTAAAAAGGTATAATTTGGATTCATTCACACCAGATGGCCATTTTGTGTCGGTTGTTGACATTTTTTTCATTTGACAACCTAAGGGGAAAGAGGTCAGTGCCCCTGAGTAAAGTCCGGTATTGCATATTTTAAAAATTGTGGCGCCCAAGGGTGGAAGTAGAATGTCCAAGGCTGCAGTCATGGCGCAGGAAGAGGAAGATACTCTGGACGACAGTTTGAACGAGAAGCAGAAGGCGACCAAGGCCAAGTATCTTCCAGTCAATGGAAGTACGAGTACTGGATCCTACAGTGGGTGTCCAGGCACACTCGTGGGGAGATGCTCCGGAGAAGCTTTCGAGCAACGTGCAATGGCCACGTTTGGGTCCATGACAGATACTGAGACGGTGAAGCCCCTCCTAGCAATACAAGTAGAAACACAAGGAGCGGGTTTCTGTTTCACTTTTTGGATGATTGGCTTTGTAAGTTCAGTGCTGAGGAATTCTTCTTGCCTCAGGAAATGAAAGTACTTAGTCTTGAGCAAGTAAATGTCAAATTATGGTCAACTGGGTGTGGAGAAGAGTTCTCATTGCCCAAGCATCCTCAGGGAATGGAAGTCAAGGCAGTAACATAGTCAGCCATGCAGGTCTGCACTGAAGGGAAGCCAGAGGGTTTGTGATCATTGACTTTTAAGATAAAGAAGAAACTCCTATGAAGAACTCTTTTGTTTTCTCTTCCTTTTGAGAAGATATAAATTCTATAGTCTCCGACGATATATGATGGTTTGCAGAACAGAAATTTTTTGCTTAAAGTGTGACTTTCACAAATGGAAAATCAAGGCACAGCCTTGGTCTGTATTAAGCAGATATTCGAATGTTAAAGAATTCTTCAGGTGGCAAGTGTTGTTCCTTATTTATTAACTCCTTGCTGTGTCAACAGGTGCCTCACTCCCTTCCGATGGAATGCCAGCCCTCCAGCCTGGTCCCAAAGGGAGCATTCGTGTAAACAGCAACCTGAGAGATACTGAAGCCTTACGCTCTTATCAAATCCAATTTGGGAGAAAAAATGATAATTTGTGGAATTTTATAATCAAGATTTCACTTTCTCTCCAAATTGGTCAAGACATATATTTTCAATATGTATATTAAGAGAGGTTGTATTTCAGATGGCTGTAGGACAGAGCCATCCTGTATTCCAGTTGGATATCTTAGAAGAAATAATTCTAATTGGACAATTGGGAGACTTCTCTAGAAAGAGCCCTGAATTTCTATCTCCTTCTTCTCCCTCTCTGAAATAAATAAAAGTATATTTAAAATGGAAAAAGTAAGTAAATCAATAAAAATTGTGGCAGCACATGCGTTGAAAATTACTCTCTCAGTACTGCTGTGCCAGGTCAACCTCTTTGCAATCCCACTCAAACCATCTCCTCCTGGGTTCAAGTTGCTCCCAGCTAATTTGTCCATGGCCTCCAGGGTGGAAAGGAAGGCTTTACATGCCCTGCACCTGAATTCTTCCTCCTCCTGCCAGTTCTTTTCAGGTAGAGATTTCTTCAAAAGATTCCTGAGTTACTTTGAATCCTGACTCAATCTCTGTTCTTTCCTTTGCAAGTTTAATGTACTGTATGTCTCAAGAATATCAATTCCCCATTACGTGTGCTTTTCTAAGCTGCCAACTTGGTCTCAAAGTCTGGTTTCCCAGCTTGTGATGCAGGGGGAAACCCCTTCACACCCCAATCTCCTCAATCATCCCCTGGGTGTCCTCAATGCTCCTCCTCCCAATGGCTCCTCAGCAAATGGCTCCAGGAAGCAGCAGTCACAGTGCCCCACACCCACCCAGAGAGGAGAGACAGGGGAGGAGGAGGACTTAACATTTTAAACTGCAGATTTTCCTTACTGTTTATTTTTATTTTTTCACTAGAGGCCCGGTGCACAAAATTCATGCATGGGGGTGGAGGGGTGTCCCTCAGCCTGGCCTGTGCCCTCTCGCAATCCGGGACCCCTTGGGGTATGTCTGACTGTCAGATTAGGCCCAATCCCACAGTTGGACATCCCTCTCGAAATCTGGGACCTTTGGTCCTAACCACTGGCCTGCCTGTCTGCCTGATTGCCCCTAACCACTCTGCCAGCCTTCCTGATCACCCCTAACCATGGGTGGCTGCCTAGCTCCCTCCCTCTCAGCCGCAGGTGGTCACCTGGGCTGGGGTCCCTCCCACCACCTTGCCCCTCCCTCACAACCTCAGAGGCTTCCTGGATCCTGCAGCAGCCACCTGCTCAGAGGAGCTGGAAGGTCCGGAAGGATGAAGGTCCATAATGACTTCCACTCTAATTAGCATATTACCCTTTTATTATATAGGACTAGAGGCCCAGTGCACAAAATTCATGCACTGGGGAGGGAGGGAGGTGTCCCTCAGCCCAGCCTGCACCCTCTCAGTCTGGGACCCCTTGGGGGATATCCACCCGCCAGTTTAAGCCAGCTGTCAGACATCTCTCTCGCAGTCCAGGGCTCTCGCAGTCCGGGACCCCTCACTCCTTACTTCCCGCCACCACCACTGGGCTTGCCAGCCATGAGCATGGCTTCTGGTTGAGCGGAGCTCCCTCTGTGGGAGTGCACTGACCTCCAAGGGACAGCTCCTGCATTGAGCATTTGCCCCCTGGTGGTCAGTGTGCATCATAGTGACCATTGTTCCACTGTTCGTTCGATTTGCATATGCTTTTATTATAAGGGATGTTTTTACTGATTTTTTTTTTTCTCTTAGAGAGAGGAAGGGAGGTAAAGGAACATGGATGAAAGAGATACATGGATAGGTTACCTCCTCCACAGCCCCTATTGAGAATCAAGCCTGAAAACCAGGCATGTGTTTTAACCAGGTTCATTGAACCTGGGACATCTTAGTGCAGGGGCCCAGGCCTAGCCAACTGAGCCACACTGGCCAGGGCCTTCTCTTTATTTTGAAGTAATTCTGTACCTTACTTTGGGTTTGTGGCAGTATGCCACCTGGAATCAACTGTGGAGTCAATAAGTACAGAAGGCAGCTAATCAATGATTCTCTCATCACTGACGTTTCTATTTCTCTCTTCTCCCTTCCTCTCTGAAATCAATAAAAACATATTTTTCAAAAAAGGAGCAGAGAGATGACCCAGCTGAGGAGTGACCACCTCAAAGCCCAGGATGCACTGACCAGGAACTGTACACAGCTCCTGACCACACTCAGTGCTCACAGCCTCTCCTGTTCCCACCTGCAACAGACTCAAAACAGCAAACACATGGGTTCTAGGAAGTTCTCAGTGATTCTAATTATTCCCTCTCAAATTTTAGAATCTTCTCCTCTACTTAACCCATCAGCCCTTCATGGCAAGAAACGGGAAAACAAATTCACATCCAGAGTCTTATTTCAATCAGGCAGTAAGAAGTTGCCACTCAGTGCACCACGAAGTACAGACAGGGATGGGGAGGGCCCAGCCCCAGCTGTGCTGGACAGGAAAAGTGGGGGGAGGGGGGCGAGCCTCCCACCTCCTCATGTTATGCTGATAGGAAGGCACACACATTCAATGCCCTTTGCAGAAAGAAATCAGAGCTTCTTCATTTATTTATTTATTTATTTATTTAAATATATTTTATTGATTCTTCACAGAGAGGAAGGGAGAGGGATAGAGAGTTAGAAACATCGATGAGAGAGAAACATCGATCAGCTGCCTCCTACACACCCCCCACTGGGGATGTGCCCGCAACCAAGGTACATGCCCTTGACCGGAATCGAACCTGGGACCCTTCAGTCCGCAGGCCGACGCTCTATCCACTGAGCCAAACCAGTCAGGGCTATTTTTTATATTGAAAATAATTTTAATTGATACATCACAAAAGCATTGAACATGCAAGTAATGTTAATAAAATTTTTTTAATGAAATATTTAAAACAAAACAGTAGTGCAGAAAATAAAATGTGTGCATAATCACACATATTTTAACACTTCCACATTCATTTGGGAACTCGGGCCTTTAACTTTTGGAACCATGTTAACTTACAGGCAAATGAAGGAATGTAATGAACATATTCTACAGAAAGTTATAACCTGGAAAACTACTTCTGTAGAGTATTATTGCCAGGCAGTGATTAAATGTTTTTGAGAATCACCAATCTGAATTTATTTTTTTTTTAAGTCAGAGGTTCTTGATGTTTGGGCTATCAGACAATATAATCCTTAATGGCCATTTGTACGCTTCCCGCCACAGGGGAGCAAGAGCAGGAACAACTTGCTAGACACCAGGAGTTAGACCATGTAAGCAACTGAAATTTTCCAAAAGGCACCTGATCCCACACCTGCATTTTATCCCCATTCCAAGCCACCTATTCAGCCCCGAGACCCACTGACCAGAGTTTCCTGCCAGTGACTGCATATAAGGATGAAACTCCACATCTTGGGTGTTGCCATCATCCATCCACCCAACCTCCACTTGGCTCGGTGCTGTGCAGCCCTTCCCTTTGGGTTTCCCATCCCCCACCCTCTTTCCTTAAATAAATTCAATATTTCTTTATTTCCATTCAAGATGGCTATGTAGCCTGCCCACGTATCACCATGCTAACCTTTCACTTGAGTCACAAAGTGGGAGTTTGGACAAATGTCCCATGACTCAGTCCCCCACTGAGCACCACAAAGTAAAGACAGGGATGGGGAGGGCCCAGCCGGGCTCTGATGGACAGGAAAGTATGAGAAGGGTGAGTGGTGGGCAGGGGTGGGCCAGCCTCTGACCTCCTCACGTTATGCTGATAGGAACACACACATTCAAATGCCATTTGCAGAAGGAAATCAGAGGTTCTTGAATCACAAAGTAGGAGCTCGAACAAATCCCCCATCACTGGTTCCCCCACAAGGCACGTGCCTCACGCTGTGGAAGAAAATGATCATGAAATATTCAGCTTTGTGGCTGTAAGTGGTGACATTCTCAACAACCTATGCAGGCTCACTATGCCCCAAAGAATCCCCATCACCCAGACCTGTCCCCTCGTTACATCGGGGGTTTACCTTTAAAAGCCAAGAGAGATTGATCAGAGCTCTGGGTACTGTAGCTGCCTGAGGTAGAACAAAACAGGAAGTGGTCAGAGCACCCAGGAGAGGGGACAAAAAGAAGGAACTATGGGGGTGAGGTCCCCCATGAGCTCCCCTATGCACTGTCATACGGTCTCAGAAATCACCCCTCCATACTCACTGGCAGCCTAAGTATAGCTCCCTCCTTGTCCACCTGTGGGAAGAAAACATCCTGTGAGAAGACAGGGAGGAGGCAGGGCCATGAGCTCCTAAAGCAGCGGTTCCCAACCTGTAGGTCACGACCCTTTGGGGGTTGAAGGACCCTTTCACAGGGGTCGCCTAAATACATCCTGCATATCAGATATTTACATTACGATTTATAACAGTAGCAAAATTACAGTTATGAAGTAGCAACGAAAATAATTTTATGGTTGGGGGTCACCACAACATGAGGAACTGTATTAAAGGGTCGTGGCATTAGGAAGGTTGAGAACCACTATGACCTAAAGGAATTCCTAGTCCTGGAGCCCAGAGAAGTTTCTAGATCTGTGACTATAAACCCAGGGCAGGATCAGGAAACCTGAGGAAACTACACATGTGGGGACTGGACCAACCATCCTCTCGGAGGTCTGTCCTCAGCAGGGACCTTCCACCCTGACCTGGGAGTGCTGGGAACCAGGCCCCATCACTAGAATCATCAAGGTGATGAATCTGTCCCTCATTTCCACACATGTCTTACTAAAGAGTGTCAGTAAATAGGAGCCCACACTGGGCAACCACATGTGTGGGGATAGTACTTGCCATTAATGAAGCAGAACACACTTCTACCTGGGCTGGCAACCCCCAGTGAGACAAGAAACTCAGGCCCCACCCCTTCCCTACCTGAGCGCTTCCTCCTCATCACAGCTCCAGCCACAGCTCCAGTGACCACAGTTCCAAGGATGACCACGCCCACAACAAGGCTCAGGGGTTGGGGGGGGATGGTGGCCCAAAGAGATGGCTCTGGGAAGGGAAGGGGAGGTGAGGGCCCTAACCCCCAGGCCTCAGCCCTCACCCCACTGAAGTCCTCCACAGGCCCCTGCTTCCCTGAGAAGAGGCTCTGTGCCCACGCCCCTCCTCACCCCATCTCAGGGTCAGGGGCTCAGGCAGCCCCTCGTGCTGCACATGGCAAGTGTATCTCTGCTCCTCTCCACGGGGCACCACCAGGGCTGCCCACTTCTGGAAGGTCCCATCCCCCGCAGGCCTGGTCTCCACCAGCTCCATGTCTTGGGTCTGCTCATCCCCATCACGCTGCCAGCTCAGGCTGATCTCCGCAGGGTAGAAGCCCAGGGCCCAGCACCTCAGGGTGACCTCACGGTCAGAGATGGGGTGGTGGGTGACGTGTGTCTTTGGAGGGTCTGAGGAGAAGGGTGAGAAAATTCAGGGACTTGGCACTGTCAGGGGACCCTCCAGCAGCCCTCATGTGACCACCTGAGCGTGGACAGGGCACCTGGGGTGGGCGAGGGAGCACACAAGCACCACCAGCCTGGACAGAGCATCTGGGGATGACCTCTCCTCCTTAGAAAGTTCTAGTCAGAGTGACACAGCCCAGGGCAGGAGGCAGGTCTCAGGGGGGAGAAAGGGATTTCTGGTCCTGTCCTGGGTGGAGGCCAAAGGACTCAGAAAAGTCGGGGTCAGACCTCAGATACACTAGGGGAGGGGCAGGGAGCAGGGCCTGAGAGAGCAAGTCCCCCATGGGTCCCAGAGCCACTGCAGGGTCAATGGGAACTGCTGATCAGTTACTTCAGGCTTGGTCTCCACTCTAATTGTCCCTGAGAGACTGCACCCCTAGGTGTCCCTGAGAGAAGGGAGGGCGTCCCTGGATCTGAAAAGCCAGGCGGACTCAGTCTCCTGGCCCACAGGAGGGGGGTCTGACACTGACCCTGTGTCCTGTCTCCTTGTTGAGCCCCAGCCCTAGGGGAGAGGGGGGAGGCCCCAGGCCCCTGGTACCTGCGCGCTGCAGGGCCTCCTTCCCCATCGCCAGGTATCTGCTGAGCCACTCCAGGCACTCCCCCTGCAGGTAGTGTCTCCTTTCCTCTGCTACACCTTCCGCCTCCCACTTGAGCCGGGTGATCTGAGCCGCGGTGTTGGATGCAGTCCAGGAACGCAGGTCCTCGTTCAGGGCGAGGTAGTCGGTGCCGTCGTAGGCGGACTGGTCATAACCGCGGACGAGGCGCCCGTCGGGTCCCATTTCGCAGCCAAACATCAACTGGAAGGTGTGAGACCCTGACCCGCGCCCCTCGAGGTCAGGTCCCGCCCACCCAGCCCGGACTCCATCCAACCCTCAGGATGAAACCGACACTGAAAGTGCAACCAGGTCCTCCCGGGTGGGGGACCAGGAGGGTCACGCGGCCTCAGGGTGAAGCTCGGACCCAGACACTCAGGGCGACCCCGGTCCGGCCGTGGGGATGGGGGTCATGACCGGGCCCCGTGGCTCACCGTCCCGGCTCTGGTTGTAGTAGCCGCGCAGGATGTCCAGGTTCAGTCGGAAACTCTGTGCGGCGACCTCGGCGTTGCGCGTGTTCAGGTCCCAGTAGCCCGGCTCCTCCCGCTCCATCCACGGCGCCCGCGGCTCCATCCTCGGGCTCGCGGAGTCGCTGTCGAACCGCACGAACTGCGTGTCGTCCACGTAGCTGACGACCACGAAGCGGGGCTTGCGATGTCCGGGCCGGGACTCAGCGGTGAGGAAATGTCTCAGGGAGTGGGGGCCTGCGGGACGGAGGGAGGGGCTGACACCCGCGACCCTCCTCCCGGCGCCGTTCGGGGCCGAGGTCTGTAGGACAGGATGGGGTCCGGGTTTGGGGGTCTGGGCGGCGGGGGGGGGGCGGGTGGAGACGCGCCAATTCGGGGTCCTGCGCCCCCGCCAGGTCCCCTCGCTCCTCCCCGCAGAAGCTGTTCCCTCCCGACCCCGCACTCACCCGCCCAGGTCTGGGTCAGGGCCAGGGGCCCCCAGAGCAGCAGCAGGAGGGCTGGGGACCCCATGACGCGTCTTCGCTATCTGCCGTCTGAGTCCCGAGGAGGCCCTGGAAGCATTGGACCAGGAGCAGCGGGGACGCTGATTGGCTTCTCTAGAAACTGCCCACCAATGGAAGTGAGAACTCGCCCCGCGTCACGAGTATCCAGGAAGGAGGGCCCTTCACAGGTTTTGAGAAGTGAAACTGCAGGGAGATGGGGACTCCCCTACACTGAGCTTCCCGCTTCAGACACCGCCCTGGGACTGGGACCCTGAGACCAGACCTGGGACCTGGGACGTTGCCCTGACAACCCCCCGCCCCTCCTGCACGGAGAGCTCTTTGTCTCATGGTCTCCCTCAGTCCTGCCCAGGGGCTGTGTGAGGAACCAGAAGACTCCCCAGGCTGGGACCAGCCCTTTCCTTCCCTTCTCCTCCTGGAACCCCTCTCCCTGGAATGCACTCTGCCTCCCACCCTCACCTCTGCCCTGCACATTGTTAGGTCGCTGACGGAGGAACGCAGGACTATCCCAGTCATTCCACCAAATAAAATATCGCTTGCTTTAATTGATTAGTTTCTTCAATGCTCTAAATTTCACTTTTGTAAAAATTTGAGATAGAGAAAGGAGATACAACTGTATTTCTAAGAATGGTGAGGGATTACGAATTTATTCGATCATCCGCACACCAGCTGGCTGAGCCCCAGATGGCTCCAGCACTCAGTAAGGGGAGCCAGCTGTTTTTAAAGGACTTTTGGCAGGCTTTTCTGGGCGGAGAATTCTCTGTGCAGGTCTGGAGGGGAGAGATAACAGAATGTGGTCTCAGCAAAAGGGTATGTCCATAGTGAAATGGCCTGAAAAGTCAGTTCCTGGGGGAGGGGTAATAATTCAATTGCTCAATCAAACCTAACAGACACTTCTAGAAAAAAAACTCTCCCTGGGAACTTGATGCCAGAGAGTGAGCTCACCCTGTGAAAGGGGAAGGAGGGTTTTCTCTTTAACCATGTAGGAATCTTACCTGAAAATATTGGATAGAGATTCTCAAAGATAAGTCAACTGCAGTGGGGAACACAACCTAGGAAGCCTGAGCATCAGGAAGCTCACCTGTGAAATGAGTGATTTCAGAGGCTTCATATGCAAAGTGTCTAAATAGCCCTGGAGTGAGAGTTACAAAGCTCCTCAATTCTCCTCCCCACACAGTATGTGTGTGACTCGGAACTGATTATTCACCTTCCCCAGTCATTTCACCAAATAAAATATTGCTTGCTTTAATTGATTAGTTTCTTCAATGCTCTAAATTGCACTTTTGGAAAAGTTTGAGAAAAAGGAAGGAGATACAACAATATTAGTCAGATTTTCTTAGTAATGCCGTTAATCATAATGTTCCCTACAGTAACTGGAAACAAAGTTGAGAACACACAGTAGCTGGATCAAATAGTTTAAGGACTGGGCATCTCAAATGGGGCATTCCTGTTCATGTCGAATTGGTGCCAGCAACCATCAGCGGACACAGTCCTGTCCCTCAGATGTAACCTCTCACTGATTCCTGTGCTTCTTATACCCTTGAGATACTCTAAAGATTTTCAATAAGTATATACATATGTCCAACCAGAATCTTAGTTTTGCCAGTTTTACATTTGCCTGCACAGAGGACTGGTCCTGCATGACCCTCTGAGACTCAGCGTTACCTAAGGGTCATCTCTCCCCTGTGAGGCTGTCCTTCCATTTTGAGTGCTGAATCTTACATGTTATGATTATCCTAAAATATTGCTATTTTCCTATTGATGTATATGTGGTTGTTCCAGTTTTTGCTAAAACATTAGTGTACATGTCTCCTGGAGCACAAGACAAGAAATTCCCCAGAGGGGGTGTTCAGGGGTAGGAATGCTGGGGCCTGTGGGGCCTGTACTTTAACCAAACTCGATGATGCTCAGGTGATTTAAAAGTGCCTGTGCCAATGTAAACTTTTACCAGGATGTGGAAGACTTCAGGTTGCTGATATAGTTGCTCTGAAAATAAACCAAACACAGATTAAGTAGAAGCATTAAGAGTTGAAAGTCAGTTCTTTGGTTCCTGGCATTGCAGAATCACGGAAACATTTTCTTTTCAGACTATAATTAGTTCCTTTACTTTTATTCCACAGCCCTTGTATTTATACTTTTAACATATACACCCACGTAATGCTTCCCTTGGCATGATCACAGAGCATTATTTTATACGATGGGGAGATCTGATGACAAGCACAAAGGAAGGAGAGAAGGAAAGATGGAAGGGAGAAGGGAGGAAAGACAGAAAATATAGGAGAGAATAGAGGAGAACTGGAAACAGCGAGTGCAGGTAACATTTCCAAGTGCAAGGAAACCAAAGTGTAGACTAAGAAACTGCAGAGAGCTTTATTACTTATCCACTGCTGAGCACCAAACTACCCCACACTTTAGTAGCTCCAAACAATAAGCCACTAAAGAAGGGATGAGGTCGGGTGGACAGCTGGCCTGTGGAAAAGGTTTTGAAGTAGATGGTGTTGGAAAGCTGTAATTGTCCTCTAATGTGTTCAGTGTTCTCAGTGAAGCAGGAACAGGGCACTAGCAGTAACAGATCGGGGAGGAGGGCGGCTGTTTGAGCAGAGGATGGGGGACTGAGGGAGCCATGCGGAGACAGGATGATTGTGGGCAGCAGCGTGGACGCCTTTGTGGTCTGAGTCATGACCTTAATGTGACAGTGTCAGCGTGTCTGTATTGTTCTCCAGCCTCCTGTAGCTGCATGGGGCCAGGTGCATGGTAGGCAGAGGTAGAATTCACAAGCAAGAGTGACACAGCAAGGGAGAGCCAAGGGAGGGTTGAAAGGGTGAATCATGGAATTTAAGAGAGGAGGAGGGAGGAGGGGACATGGAGGGTGCGGGACAGTGAATAGATGGCTGGATAATCAGCTCGGATCCCAATGGGCTCAAAGGACTGTTGGAGTTGATGTACCTCAGGGAGAACTCATGCCTGGGAAACAGGCACATCTGTGATGAATGGTTTACTGATATTGCATTACAACCTATGAAACTAGAGGCCTGAAAATTAGTGCGAGAGTAGGCCTTCCTTCCCCTGGCTGCCGGCATCTGCTTCCCTACTGCAACCGGGACCCAGGCTGCTCCCCTCTGGACCCTCTGATGTCCTTCTGGAGGACAGAAGGCCCTGGAGACCCTTGCTTTAGTCCCAGTAGTTCCAATGTGCATCTCCTCACTGTGGAAGATAGTGTAGACATTGAGATGTTGTTCCCAAATAAGAGATGACTTTATTTTGAAAACTGAGTTTGAAAAAAAATCACAAAGCAGAAACAGGGAAGAGAAGAAAATATGTCTACTTTTCAGGTTTCCATGGTGTTGTCCTCAAGGGATTGGAGGGAGGAGGGGTGGCAGTGAGGAGATGGAAACCTCAGAGATGGCTCCTGGCTCCTGAGCACTGTTCTTGGTCAATCCCTGTCCTGTCCTGACCTTGACACTGTGGAGCCCAGGACTCGCCAAAGCTTCTT